>NW_026912171.1:0-92000 GCF_963662255.1 Cinclus cinclus | reverse complement strand
GACCTCAGAGCCTGCTGTGACCTCAGCCTTCTGTGACCCCAGAGCCTGCTGTGAGCTCATGGCCTCAGCTGTCCCCCGAGAGTGCACTCCCATATGTCGAATTGGCTGCCCTGATTGTAAATGTTTTTCTTGATCAAAGGGCCATTGCTTAGGAAAACTTTTGATTTGCCTGCTGACATTGCTGATCAGGCTGTGTCCCTGGAGATGCTCTTGATAGCTCCCCTCTTTTCCAGGATATCTTTCTTGAAGAGGTCCATGCTCAGATAGTCTGCTGTAACAAACAGAATCACTGAATCACAGAACATGTTGAGTACAAATGGACCCACAGTGACCATGGAGTCCAGCTCCTGGCCATACACCACAGCATCCTCAAAAGTCATGCCATGTGCTTGAGAGCATTGTCCAAACGCATCTTGAGCTCTCTCAAACATGGTGATGTCTAGGGATGCCTCCTTCAGTACCCAGCTGTCCTCTGGATAAAAACCTTTTTCTAGCATCAACCTAAATCTCCCCTGACACAACTTCAGGCCATTCCCTATCACTGGGGACAAGAGAAAGAGATGAGTTCCTGCCTCTCCTCTTCCCATCTTGAGGAATTTGGAGATGCCAATGAGGTCTCCCATCAGAGTCCCCTCCAGCAGAAGAGACAAAGAGTCCTCTGCTGCTCTTCACACAGCTTCCCCTTAGGCCTTTCACCATCTTCACTGCCCTCCTTTGAACACTCTTTGTTAGAGTGCAGTGACCAAAACTTGAGACAATATTTGAGGTGAGGCCAGCCCAGAGCAGAGCAGAGCAGAGCAGAGTGTGACAATCCCTCCCTGGCCTGACTGGCCATGCTGGGCCTGGTGCCCCTCAGCACAGGGATGTGCTCCCTGGCTGCCAGGGCAATGCTGACTATATCCAACTTTCCACCCAGAATGATTCCCAGGTCCCCTTGCACAGTCCTGCTCTCCAGCATCTCGTTCCCCAGCCTGCCCGTACATGCATGGTTGCCCCATCCCAGGTGCACCATCTGGCACTTTCCCTTGTTGAACTTCACTGGGTGGTTGTTGGTCCAGCCCTCCAGTTTGTCCAGGTCCTGCCCTGAGCCCGGGGATGCTCAGCACGGGCTCCCCCAGCCCCTCGGGGCCTCGCTGCTGGTCACAGCAGCCCCTGCCTGGCTCCTGCCTGCCCGCACTGTGGGCATCCATGGCTGCTCCTGGACATGGAGCTCAGCCAGTGCTGGTGATGTTTGGGCACTGCTGGTGCTACCAACCAGACACTGGGGTGGCAGCTCCGTCTCTTTATTGGAATGGAAGGCCTGGGCCAAGCTCTTTTCTGGCAGGAGGGACCCACCTTCAGTCTGGGCCAGAGACCAGGGCCAGATTCTTCACGGGGAGAGGGTTTTGTTTTGCCTGGTGGCAGCATGTGCCCAGCACCAAGCTAGCAATGCAGCTGGGACAGGGACATCAGGCATGGGCAAGGAGATGCAGAATGGCAGGTACAGGTGTCCCTGAGGTGTTCAGAAGAACTTCTGAGGGCACAGAGATGTGACTGTGCAGATAGGCCATGGTACAGTGGCACAGTGAACAGTGTCAATGCTGTACCCTTCATGCACAGATTGTGTCCATCCTGCGGTCAGGGAATTCATCAAAGTGAATTCAGAACACGTGTTCCGATCTCGCTGTGCACTTCTCTGGAATCAAGGTGGAGCGTGAGTCTGTGCTGTGCTCCACTGCTGAGCTGGCAGCTGACTGGATATGGCCAGGATGTTCTCTGTTTTCCCCAGAGCTGGGATCTGGGGCACTTTGCCATCCCTTGGCACAGGCTGTGTCACCCAACACAGCCCAGGAGGCTGGGAGGAGGAGAGCCCGTGGGCAGCAGGAAGCTGAGAGAACTCCCTGCTCTAGAACGGAGGGAGTTTTTTCAGAAGCAGAGTGACTTCAAGGGATTCCCAGTGCTTGCCTTCAAAGTTTGCCTCTAAAGACTGAGAGGTAAGCTTCTCAGAAATCCATGGGTATATCTAGGAAGAGAAAAATTTGGTTGTGACAAGGTACAAATCTCCTGTGGGAAAAGAACCTCTGCAGTAGAATGGTTGTCTTGGGGTTTGTAACTTCTTTCCAGAGCAAAGAGCACCAATTTAGTACAACTTTATTTTTTTATACTGGAAGTGTAAAAATGGTCAAAGCTTTTCAGAATTTCAAAGCTACTTTGAAAAATCCTAAGCTACTGGGGGAAAAGAATGAAATATTTGGGGATATCCTTCTCTAAACATATTTCTAAAAATTTCTAAAGACTGGAAATTTCTAAAAGTGAAGAAAAAGGGGTTGATTTTTTTCAGGAGCCCCCGAGCCCAACTGCTGCCTGCCTAGCCCTGGCTGTGCCAGACAAAAAACTCATCCAGTGCTAGTGGTACAACCCAGACATCAGAGCTCAAGCTCAAAGGTGTTGATGGACTCAGGCACTCCCTTGGCTGGAGGGCCCCTGCTTCTGCCTTGGCTGGAGAGCTGGACCAGTCAGTTTGGGGACAGAGGGTCCTGTTGTTTGTGGTGGTGGCAGCATGTGCACAGTAATTATCTGGTAATGCAGCTGCAGCATGGAAAAAGGGCAGGTGCATGGAGACGCAAGAAAACAGATCCACTTCATCCAGAGTGAAGACTTTGACTGGTCTTGTGAAGGAGGACAAGGGCTCCTGCGGAGAAAGGAGCGGCTGAGGCCCCGGCTGCCGGTGGCACACAGGGACCCTCCTGCACAGCAGGGCCCAGAGCTGGCAAGGCTCCCCAGCACGGCTGGAGCTGCTGGCACAGCTTGGCCCAGCTGGACAGCTGCCCCTCAAGGAACCGGCGAGCAGGGGATGGCTCTGGGCAGGCTCCCCGGCCAGGAGCGGGCCCCAGAGCGCCTCTGCCTTTCAAGGGCAATCCGCTCCCTGCTCTTTCTCCTCCCCACCTCGCTTTGCCTCGGCCCGCTGCTCCTGGGGCTGCTCCTGGGCAGGATTAATAATCAGGGATTACTCTGTCAAGAAAGGGACATTGAGAAGTTGTCTCCAGCGTGCATCGTGATCTTCACACTGTGACTGGACAGGACTTGTAGTCAACTCATATCTTGAGCCCAGTCTGGATGAGAGCACAGATCAGAAATGTTTTCATGGTGCACTCGATTCCCCTTCTGCTTGAGGCACCTGGGCACTGCATGGAAGTTTTCAGTGTGAGAAGCCTCCGCCTCCATTGTAACCCCGGGTGCGCCCTGTGCCCCTGGAATGGCCGTGGCTGTAAATTTGTCTTTGGCTGCAGCACAGGGCCAGGGCGTAGCAAGGCCCTTGTTATGTTTGTGCCTCTGGTGCTGCTCATCAGCCCCATCGCAGCTGGACCCATGGCCCTTCCCCACCGGGGCCCTGACCCAGCTGCCGGACCCGAGCCGACAAGGGCCTGGCGGCTCTGGAACCTCCGCCTGGCCCACAAGGGATGGGCTCTGCCCACCCACTAGGCCCGCAGGCCGGGCCCAAGGCTTTGCAGAAAGCTTCCCGCTGAGTTTGCGTAAGCTCGAGGGAGAGAGTGGGAGTGTGCCTTTGGTGTGCTGAGAAGCCGAACAAAACACGTCTAATTTATCCCTGGCGCACCCCTCATAAGACATGCCTGCACACCTTAGCGGAGACCATAAATACTCCTTTGTGCCTCAAGAGGGATCCCTGCACATCTTAGCAGAGAGCCGAAAATATTCCTGTGTGCCTCACAAAAGAATCCAGCCCCTGCCCACCTTAGGAAGGACTCAGCTCCTCTGCAGGCCTTGACAGCAGCCACTAAACCGCCACGTAAATCATAAAGAGCTCAATCCCCCTGCCAGCCGTACAGAGGTCTCCAGTCACGTGTACACCATGGAAGGGACCAGAAATCCCCTGAGAACCTCATGAGGAACCCCACCCACATGCACCACTGACAACGAGCCCAAATCCCGCATGTCTTACTGGAAAACTCAACCCCCCCACCCCACCTCCCCCAGCCCCATGTGCCTCATGACGGACCCCAGTCATCTGCCAGCCTTACAGAGGTCCCCATCACCTGCGTGCTATGAGGTAGCCAGGCCTGCCATTAACTGTAGCCAGCAGCGTGTTCCCTGACAGAAACCCTTTCCACTGCCCTTCTGGGAATCGGGATAACCTGTCGAGGTGCCGGCTACATCTGTGAGAGCAAAGCGGAGCAGGAGCCTGTGCTGTGCTCCGCTGCTGAGCTGGCACCTCGCTGGATATGGCCAGGATGTTCTCTGTTCCCCCCAGATCTGGGGCCCGGGGCACTTTGCCAGCCCTTGGCACAGGCTGTGCCACCCAACACAGCTCAGAAGGCCGGGAGGAGGAGAGCCCAGGGGCGGCAGGAAGCAGAGAGAACCCCCTGCTCTAGAACTGAGGGAGTTCTTTCAGAAGCAAAGAGAGTGACTTCAAGGGATTCCCACTGTTTCCCTTCAAAGTTTGCCTCTGCATACTGAGAGGTGAGCGTATCAGAAATACCAGAATAGAGCTGGGAAAAGGCTTTAAGTAATATGATTGTGACAAGGTACAAATCTCCTGTGGGAAAAGATCCTCTGCATTAGGCTTGGTGTCTTGGGGTGTCTTAGTTCTTCCTAGAGTAAAGAGTACCAGTCGAGTACAACTTTATTTTTTATTCTGCGACTGTAAGAATGTTCTAAGCTTTTCAGAATTCTACAAGTACTTTCAAGAATACTGTTGTGGGAAAAGGGAAGAAACATTTGGGGATTTCATTATACAAAAAGACACCCTTCCCAATATTTCTAAGATTCTCTAATTTCTAAAAATGAAAAATGAAGCAAAAATGTTGCCCCATGCTCATCTGCTGCCTGCCCAGTCCTGGCTGTGCCCAGACAAGGAGCTCTGCCAGGACTGGTGGTACCACCCAGACACCAGAGCTGAAGCCCAAAGGCTCTGCTGGAATCAAGGCTGTCCCTGGCAGGAGGGGGCCACCTTCAGTCCTGGCCAGACACCAGGGCCAGCACCTCTGGGGACAGAGGGTCCTGTTCCGGGTGATTGTGGCACAGTAACCATGTCAAAAGGTAACCCTAGCTGGGACAATGGACACTGTCTTGGGGATGGCCAGTGATGGGCAAAGGCGCCTCCGGTTGATGGCTTTGGCTGGTCCCAGGAATCTGCAGGAACGTTCCTGTGGAGAGAGGAGCGGCTGAGGCCCCGGCTGCCGGTGGCACACAGGGACCCTCCTGCACAGCAGGGCCCAGAGCTGGCAAGGCTCCCCAGCATGGCTGGAGCTGCTGGCACAGCTTGGCCCAGCTGGACAGCTGTCCCTCAAGGAACCGGCGAGCAGGGGATGGCTCTGGGCAGGCTCCCCGGCCAGGAGCGGGCCCCAGAGCGCCTCTGCCTTTCAAGGGCAATCTGCTCCCTGCTCTTTCTCCTCCCCACCTCGCTTTGCCTCGGCCCGCAGCTCCTGGAGCTGCTCTTGGCCACGCAGCTTCAGTGGGAGCCAGCACTGGCTGCAGCCCCAGCGGGCACCCCAGGACAAGGCCCAGGAATTACAAAGCCAATTAAAGCACTGGGCAGCAGCAGAACCCTCAGCAGGGCTATGTGGACAAGCACTGACCATGCACAACTCCACAGCAAGACTGACTGGGAGCGTTTCCTGTCTACAGGCAGTCATCAAATGAAGATGTATGAGGGGGAGAGCAACAAAACACGCACCGTTTACTCTTCCAGCAATTCCAAATTCTGATGCAGCATAATATGAAGATAAGCTCCACAACGAGCAGGCCTATCATTAACTCTACCCAACAGAGTGTTCCCTGACATAAATGCTTTCTACTGCCCTTCTGGGAATTGGGAACATATGTTGAGGTGCCAGCTGCATCTGTGGGAGCAATGGGGATTTTGACTTTGTGCTGCGCTCCACTGCTGAGCTGGGAGCTCGCAGGATACAGCCAGGACACTCTTTGTCACCCCCAGTGCTGGGGCCTGCAGGCACCTTGGCACCCCTTGTCACAGGCTGTGCCACCCAGCAAAGCCCAGCAGGCCGGGAGGAGGAGAGCCCGGGGGCAGCGCAGCTCCTTGAGCAGTCGCTCCTGCCAGGGACCCGGGCCAAAGCCACCCCTGAGCAGCCACTGCCAGCCCCGACCCTCCGTGCCCCGTGACAGCTCCCCCAGCCCGAGGGGACAGAGTCAGGCCCTGTCAGGACCCAGGGCAGCCCCTCTCCCGTCAGGAGCCAGGGCTGGCCGTGGCCCCGGGCTCGTGGCAGGGCTCCCGCTCGAGGCTGCTCCTGTGCCTGGGGCCTCTGGGCACTCAGGGCGGCTCCGTGAGCAGCTGCAGCGGGAGGGACCTTGGTGCATGACTCCCATTTCCCAGGGGCTGGGATCGAGCCCCAGAGGCCTCGAAGCTGAGGGGCCTCCAGCTTTGGCTGCTGTTGGGCCATGCAAGGGCAGGCCCTGGGGGAAGAGCTGCTGCCACCCAGCCGTGCCCAGGGCTGAGCCTGGCACAGCAATTACCTCCTGTGCCTGTGTCCGTGCCTGGCATTGTTTTCCCTCCTGCTGTCCAGGCTGGAACCGAGCCACTGCTTCTTCCGTGAAGTGGCTCCTTCTGCACGGATTTTTTGTCCATCACTTGAGAAAGAAAAGGATGAGCTGGATCAGATGGAAACATTCCCCAATCGAGAAGTGGCACCTTCAGGAGGCAATGCTTGCCAAAATCATGGAGAAGGTTCAAAAAACATCTGGGCTTTTGGGGCAGAGGCAGGGCCCTCATTTTCAAAGACCTGCCAGGGCTGAGCCACAGGAGCTGTGAGGGGATTGCACAGGGCCAGGGCACACACGAGCATGGCTCTGTCCTGGCACATGCAGCGATTCCCCCCCGTCCAAGATTTGTGCTCTGAGTTGGCAGCTCTCCTACGAGGAAAGGCCTTGACCTACCCTCACCATCTCCCAGAGACTTATCCCTGAACGTGGGTTGGGAAGCCAGACGACCTTCACCAGCAGGTTCATCTGCAAAGAAAGGAAGGACAGAACAGCTCCCAGCACTGCAGGAGATGCTCAGGCTGCCTGGGGATGACAGAGGAGCCCCACAATCTAGAGCCCTGCTCTCCCCCTCTGCCCTTTCCCCACCATGGGCACCCCTTCCCGCCCCTCCCAGGTCTCAGGCAGTGTCTCCCCCAGAGGGACCCCAGCAGGACTGCTCAGGACCCAAGTGCCCTCAGCCTGCTCAGGAGAATTCCTCTGGGCTGTGCCCTCACTGCCAAGCATCAGAGATGGCAGCTCAAGGCTCAGTAGGGCTCTGGCACAGAGGTACAGCAATTACCTTGTGTGACTGTGCCTGACTTCGCCTCCCTTCCTGCAGCAGAGGCTGCAAATGAGCCACTGCTTCCTCTGGGAAATGCTTCCTTCTGCATAGTCTCTCCATCCACTTCTGGAGGAAGGAAAAGGAACAGCTGGATGAGATGGAACCGTTCCCCACTGGGGCAGTGGCACCTTCAGGAGACAATACTTATGAAAGGCAATGATAAGGATCAGGAAAAGGCAAAGGCTCTTCAGGCTAACCAGAGCACTCCATTCTCAAAAGAGATGCCTCTCCTAATTTACTCTAAGTCTGGGAAATTTCAGGGGATCTCAGGGCATGTCCAACCCATGGGACACTTTGTGCTGGCTGTCAGCTGATGCCAAATGCCTTCCTGCAGAGGCTGGGGAGAAGCTGCAGCCAGCCCAGGCTGGGAAACATCCCCTCAGGGTGTGACAGCAGCAGTGGGGCAGCGAGGCTGCCATGGATCCCTTCCCGCTGTGCCGGGCACGGCGTGCCCAGATGTGCAGAGAAAGGCCCCGGCTGCCGAGTGTCAGGAGGAGGCTGACGGAAATGCACTCACCTTGTCCTCCCTGCAGTGTCTCCTTCAGCATTTGCTGCATTGTTTCAGATGGTTCCAGGGATTTCTTGTCCGCCGTGTCTTTGGTCTTTCCTCTTGGAGGACCTTAATAGGAAGTAGTTCCATTTCAGATGAATGGATCCCACGAAAGCACAGTGAGCTCAGCCTGTGGGGTCAGCAGGGACACACTACTCACCCCTGCGATGGGAGCTGGGCTTGGGTGCAGCAACCAGCAAAGGCCCTTGAAAAGTGTTCCCTGCAGACACACCTGTAAATCACCAGCCACAGAAGCTTCTGTCATCAGCTCCCTGCCAGGTTGTCAATGATTATTGCTTGGTGGGACAGTGAGAATATACCTGCAGGAGGCTCCAAGGGCTTCAAAACTTTTTTCAGCCAAGCTAATGGAGAATCATTGCCAGGAACCTCACCTGGAAGGGAGAGCAGATCAGAAACATTTCCATGGTGTGCTGGGATCCCCTTCTGTCTTAGGGAACTGGGCACTGCAAGGGGCTCGGGTAAGGCTGTGGGGGCCAGATGTGAATGGACATGGCCAAAGCTGCAGAGGGGCCTGGGGAGGTCTGGGGTGTCTTCTGGTCACTCTCCACTGTCTTTGCATGCCCTTTGTAACATCCCTGGAGAGGTGGGGAAACAGCCCAGGACCACTGGGGCTCTCTCTGGCCCACAGAGGAAATCCTGCTTAAATCCCAGCGGAAAACTGCAGAAGGCCCTGCCACAGCCATCCCTCCCAACCTCCCTCCCTCCTTTGGCTGGCCCAGCTCCGCCAGCCCAAGGGTAGAGAGGCAGGCCCTCTCAGGGCACACTGGAGCCCTGCTCTCCCCCTCAGCCCTTTCCCCACCATGGGCACCCCTTGCAGCCCCTCCCAGGTCTCAGGCAGTGTCTACCCCAGAGGATCCCCAGCAGGAATGCTCAGTACCCGAGTGCCCTGAGCCTGCTCAGGAGAATTCCTCTGGGCTGTGCCTGTCTTGCCCAGGCTGTGCCCTCACTGCCAAGCATCAGAGATGGCAGCTCAAGGCTCAGCAGGGCACAAGATCCATGGATCCCACAAAAGCAATTCCCAACCTGTGGGGTCAGCAGGGACACACTACTCACCCCTGCGATGGGAGCTGGGCTTGGGTGCAGCATCCAGACCCGGAGTTGGAGAAATCCTCCCTGCAGACACACCTGTAAATCACCAGCCACAGAAGCTTCTGTCATCAGCTCCCTGCCAGGTTGTCAATGATTATTCCTTGATGGGACAGTGAGAATATACCTGCAGGAGGTCCAGAGGGCTTCAAAACTTCATACCGCCAGACTAATGGAGAAACCTTTGCAGGAACTTCACCTAGAAGGGAACAGAGACCAGTACCATTTCCATGGTGTGCTGGGCTCCCCTTCTGCCTTAGGGAACTGGGCACTGCAAGAGGCTCAGGGAAGGCTGTGGGGGCCAGATGTGAATGGACATGGCCAAAGCTGCAGAAGGGCCTGGAGAGCTCTGGGCTGGCTCTGGTCGTTCTGACCACTCTTCCCATGCAGTGTGCAAGATCTCTGGAGGGGCAGCTGGACAACTGAGGGCTTCATGGGACACTTCCCTGCCTTCCTGCAACATAGCCTGGCACAGAATCAGTCTTCAAGTGCCAGCCCCTCCCAGGCCTCAGGCAGTGTCTCCCCTAGAGGGTCCCCAGCAGGACTGCTCAGGACCTGAGTGCCCTCAGCCTGCTCAGGAGAATTCCTCAGGGCTGTGCCCGTTGTTTCCGGGCTGTGCCCTCACTGCCAAGCATCAGAGATGGCAGCCCAGGGCTCAGCAGGGCTCAGGCCTAGAGGCACAGCAGTTACCTTGTGTGACTGTGCCTGGCATCACCTCCCTTCCTGCAGCAGAACTTTGCACAGAACCACTGCTTCCTTGGGGAAGTGCTTCCTTCTGAACGGTTTTTCCTTCAATTTTTGAAGAAAGGAAAGGGACAGCTGGTTGAGATGGGATTCTTACCCACTGGGGAAGAGGCAAATACAGGAGACAACACGTTTGAAAGTCATGGATAAGGAACAGAAAACACCCAGCATTTAGGGACTGTGCCAGCCTGGTCCTTTCTCTAAACAGCCGCTTCACCTGAACTACCTCAAGGCCAAAGAATTGCAAGGATCTCAGGGGGTGCATGGCCATTGGGACACTTTGGGCTCCCTGTGAGCTGATGCTAAATGCCTTCCTCCAGAGGCTGGGAAACATCCCCTCAGGCTGTGACAGCAGCAGCACTGGGGCAGCGAGGCTGCCATGGATCCCTTCCTGCTGTGCCGGGCACGGCGTGCCCAGATGTGCAGAGAAAGGCCCTGGCTGGGGAGTGTCAGGGGAAGGCTGAGGACAATGCACCCACCTTGTTCTCTCTGCAGCATCTCCTTCAGCATTTGCCACATAGCTTCAGATGGTTCGAGGGATTTCTTGGCTGCTGTGTCTCTGATTGTTCCTGTCAGAGGGCCTTAGCAGAAAGAAGTTCAATTTCCCTGGAATGGATGCCACAAATGCAGTGCTCATCCTGAGGGGTCATCAGGGACACACTACTCACCCCTACGATGGGAGCTGGGCTTGTGTGCAGTAAGCAGAATGGAATTTGGAGAAATCCTCCCGGCAGACACACCTGTAACTCAACAGGCACAGAAGCTTCTGTCATCTCTGCTGCTGTGCACAGGCAGCACTGAGCCCCAGGAGCAGTGAGGGGATTGCACAGGGCCAGGGCACACACGAGCACGGCTCTGTCCTGGCACCTGCAGCGATGCCCCCCTGCCTGAGCCTTGGGCTCTGAGCTGGCAGCTCCCCCGTGGGGAAAGGCCTTGACCTACCCTCACCATGTCCCAGAGACACATCCCTGAACGTGGGTTGGGAAGCCAGATCACCTTCACCAACAGGTTCATCTGCAAAGAAAGGCAGGACAGAACAGCTCCCATCACTGCAGGAGATGCTCAGGCTGCCTGGGGCTGACAGAGCTGCCGCACAATGCACAGCCCAGGGCACAGCCCTGGGCCCTTCCATTCCCTCTAAGCTCTTCTCTTCTCTGTGGCTGCACAGAGCACACCAAAGGAGACCCTGGCATTGCACATGGGAAGAGGATTGACAGTTAAATGCTCCTTCCTTCTACTGACATCGATCCTGTGGGATCACCAGAGCTCTTGAAGGTAGCAGGGCAAGGATTCCAGAATCCATCAGCCCTGACTTGACCTCAACAAAAACTTCATGACTGAACTTTTGCCAGCTTGACGGAGTATTCTGCCAGTAAAGAGAGAAATTCAAAACTTGCCTCCAGCATTCCCCAAGATATTCAAAGGTACATTCACCAACACTTCCATGTATTCCATGTTGTGATCACAGCCTAGAAGGGAGCAGAGATCAGACTCATTTCCATGCTGTGCTGGGATCCCCTTATGCCTTAGGGAACTGGACACTGCAAGGGGGTCGGGTAAGGCTGTGGGGGCCAGATGTGAATGGACATGGCCAAAGCTGCAGAGTGGCCTGGGGAGCTACGGACAGGCTTCTGATCACTCTGCACATTCTATTCATCCTCTACAACATCCCAGCTAGGGTGGCTGGAGCAGCTGTCCCAGGAAAGGGGAGTCAGGTCCCCGGCTCACCTGCTCCCTGTGCTCGTCGTGGAGCTGCCTGGGCAGCCCTGGCAGGCAGGGCCACTCCCAGGAGGAACAGGAGGAAGAGGCGCAGAGCAAGGGCCATTGTGCCTTGCCCTCTGCCAGTCCCGCAGCTCTTGCTGCCACCGCTCTCCTGACAACAATGTACCAAAATCAGCACCACTGCTGCCACCACCGCTGCTGCTGCTGCTGCCGCAACAGTTGTGGTCATGGACTGACTGGTGGGTGGCTGTGGTGCTGTGCAACCACGGGGCTCTGGCACCTCTGTGACCTCAGAGCCTGCTGTGACCTCAGCCTTCTGTGACCCCAGAGCCTGCTGTGAGCTCATGGCCTCAGCAATCCCCCCAGAGTGCACTCCCATGTATTGAATTGGCTGCCCTGACTGTAAATGTTTTTCTTGATCAAAGGTCCATTGCTTAGCTAAAGCTTTGATTTGCCTGCTGACATTGCTGATCAGGCTGTGTCCCTGGAGATGCTCTTGATAGCTCCCCTCTTTTCCAGGATATCTTTCTTGAAGAGGTCCATGCTCAGATAGTCTGCTGTAACAAACAGAATCACTGAATCACAGAACATGTTGAGTACAAATGGACCCACAGTGACCATGGAGTCCAGCTCCTGGCCGTACACCACAGCATCCTCAAGAGTCATGCCATGTGCTTGAGAGCATTGTCCAAATGCATCTTGAGCTCTCTCAAACATGGTGATGTCTAGGGATGCCTCCTTCAGTGCCCAGCTGTCCTCTTGGATAAAAACCTTTTTCTAGCATCAACCTAAATCTCCCCTGACACAACTTCAGGCCATTCCCTATCACTGGGGACAAGAGAAAGAGATGAGTTCCTGCCTCTCCTCTTCCCATCTTGAGGAATTTGGAGACGCCAATGAGGTCTCCCATCAGAGTCCCCTCCAGCAGAAGAGACAAAGAGTCCTCTGCTGCTCTTCACACAGCTTCCCCTTAGGCCCTTCACCATCTTCACTGCCCTCCTTTGAACACTCTTTGTTAGAGTGCAGTGACCAAAACTTGAGACAATATTTGAGGTGAGGCCAGCCCAGAGCAGAGCAGAGCAGAGCAGAGTGTGACAATCCCTCCCTGGCCTGACTGGCCATGCTGGGCCTGGTGCCCCTCAGCACAGGGATGTGCTCCCTGGCTGCCAGGGCAGTGCTGACTATATCCAACTTTCCACCCAGAATGATTCCCAGGTCCCCTTGCACAGTCCTGCTCTCCAGCATCTCGTTCCCCAGCCTGCCCGTACATGCATGGTTGCCCCATCCCAGGTGCACCATCTGGCACTTTCCCTTGTTGAACTTCACTGGGTGGTTGTTGGTCCAGCCCTCCAGTTTGTCCAGGTCCTGCCCTGAGCCCGGGGATGCTCAGCACGGGCTCCCCCAGCCCCTCGGGGCCTCGCTGCTGGTCACAGCAGCCCCTGCCTGGCTCCTGCCTGCCCGCACTGTGGGCATCCATGGCTGCTCCTGGACATGGAGCTCAGCCAGTGCTGGTGATGTTTGGGCACTGCTGGTGCTACCAACCAGACACTGGGGTGGCAGCTCCGTCTCTTTATTGGAATGGAAGGCCTGGGCCAAGCTCTTATCTGGCAGGAGGGACCCACCTTCAGTCTGGGCCAGAGACCAGGGCCAGATCCTTCACGGGGAGAGGGTTTTGTTTTGCCTGCTGGCAGCATGTGCCCAGCACCAAGCTAGCAATGCAGCTGGGACAGGGACATCAGGCATGGGCAAGGAGATGCAGAATGGCAGGTACAGGTGTCCCTGAGGTGTTCAGAAGAACTTCTGAGGGCACAGAGATGTGACTGTGCAGATAGGCCGTGGTACAGTGGCACAGTGAACAGTGTCAATGCTGTACCCTTCATGCACAGATTGTGTCCATCCTGCGGTCAGGGAATTCATCAAAGTGAATTCAGAACACGTGTTCCGATCTCGCTGTGCACTTCTCTGGAATCAAGGTGGAGCGTGAGTCTGTGCTGTGCTCCACTGCTGAGCTGGCAGCTGACTGGATATGGCCAGGATGTTCTCTGTTTTCCCCAGAGCTGGGATCTGGGGCACTTTGCCATCCCTTGGCACAGGCTGTGTCACCCAACACAGCCCAGGAGGCTGGGAGGAGGAGAGCCCGTGGGCAGCAGGAAGCTGAGAGAACTCCCTGCTCTAGAACGGAGGGAGTTTTTTCAGAAGCAGAGTGACTTCAAGGGATTCCCAGTGCTTGCCTTCAAAGTTTGCCTCTAAAGACTGAGAGGTAAGCTTCTCAGAAATCCATGGGTATATCTAGGAAGAGAAAAATTTGGTTGTGACAAGGTACAAATCTCCTGTGGGAAAAGAACCTCTGCAGTAGAATGGTTGTCTTGGGGTTTGTAACTTCTTTCCAGAGCAAAGAGCACCAATTTAGTACAACTTTATTTTTTTATACTGGAAGTGTAAAAATGGTCAAAGCTTTTCAGAATTTCAAAGCTACTTTGAAAAATCCTAAGCTACTGGGGGAAAAGAATGAAATATTTGGGGATATCCTTCTCTAAACATATTTCTAAAAATTTCTAAAGACTGGAAATTTCTAAAAGTGAAGAAAAAGGGGTTGATTTTTTTCAGGAGCCCCCGAGCCCAACTGCTGCCTGCCTAGCCCTGGCTGTGCCAGACAAAAAACTCATCCAGTGCTAGTGGTACAACCCAGACATCAGAGCTCAAGCTCAAAGGTGTTGATGGACTCAGGCACTCCCTTGGCTGGAGGGCCCCTGCTTCTGCCTTGGCTGGAGAGCTGGACCAGTCAGTTTGGGGACAGAGGGTCCTGTTGTTTGTGGTGGTGGCAGCATGTGCACAGTAATTATCTGGTAATGCAGCTGCAGCATGGAAAAAGGGCAGGTGCATGGAGACGCAAGAAAACAGATCCACTTCATCCAGAGTGAAGACTTTGACTGGTCTTGTGAAGGAGGACAAGGGCTCCTGCGGAGAAAGGAGCGGCTGAGGCCCCGGCTGCCGGTGGCACACAGGGACCCTCCTGCACAGCAGGGCCCAGAGCTGGCAAGGCTCCCCAGCACGGCTGGAGCTGCTGGCACAGCTTGGCCCAGCTGGACAGCTGCCCCTCAAGGAACCGGCGAGCAGGGGATGGCTCTGGGCAGGCTCCCCGGCCAGGAGCGGGCCCCAGAGCGCCTCTGCCTTTCAAGGGCAATCCGCTCCCTGCTCTTTCTCCTCCCCACCTCGCTTTGCCTCGGCCCGCTGCTCCTGGGGCTGCTCCTGGGCAGGATTAATAATCAGGGATTACTCTGTCAAGAAAGGGACATTGAGAAGTTGTCTCCAGCGTGCATCGTGATCTTCACACTGTGACTGGACAGGACTTGTAGTCAACTCATATCTTGAGCCCAGTCTGGATGAGAGCACAGATCAGAAATGTTTTCATGGTGCACTCGATTCCCCTTCTGCTTGAGGCACCTGGGCACTGCATGGAAGTTTTCAGTGTGAGAAGCCACCGCCTCCATTGTAACCCCGGGTGCGCCCTGTGCCCCTGGAATGGCCGTGGCTGTAAATTTGTCTTTGGCTGCAGCACAGGGCCAGGGCGTAGCAAGGCCCTTGTTATGTTTGTGCCTCTGGTGCTGCTCATCAGCCCCATCGCAGCTGGACCCATGGCCCTTCCCCACCGGGGCCCTGACCCAGCTGCCGGACCCGAGCCGACGAGGGCCTGGCGGCTCTGGAACCTCCGCCTGGCCCACAAGGGATGGGCTCTGCCCACCCACTAGGCCCGCAGGCCGGGCCCAAGGCTTTGCTGAAAGCTTCCCTCTGAGTTTGCGTAAGCTCGAGGGAGAGAGTGGGAGTGTGCCTTTGGTGTGCTGAGAAGCCGAACAAAACACGTCTAATTTATCCCTGGCGCACCCCTCATAAGACATGCCTGCACACCTTAGCGGAGACCATAAATACTCCTTTGTGCCTCAAGAGGGATCCCAGCACATCTTAGCAGAGAGCCGAAAATATTCCTGTGTGCCTCACAAAAGAATCCAGCCCCTGCCCACCTTAGGAAGGACTCAGCTCCTCTGCAGGCCTTGACAGCAGCCACTAAACCGCCACGTAAATCATAAAGAGCTCAATCCCCCTGCCAGCCGTACAGAGGTCTCCAGTCATGTGTACACCATGGAAGGGACCAGAAATCCCCTGAGAACCTCATGAGGAACCCCACCCACATGCACCACTGACAACGAGCCCAAATCCCGCATGTCTTACTGGAAAACTCAACCCCCCCACCCCACCTCCCCCAGCCCCATGTGCCTCATGACGGACCCCAGTCATCTGCCAGCCTTACAGAGGTCCCCATCACCTGCGTGCTATGAGGTAGCCAGGCCTGCCATTAACTGTAGCCAGCAGTGTGTTCCCTGACAGAAACCCTTTCCACTGCCCTTCTGGGAATCGGGATAACCTGTCGAGGTGCCGGCTACATCTGTGAGAGCAAAGCGGAGCAGGAGCCTGTGCTGTGCTCCGCTGCTGAGCTGGCACCTCGCTGGATATGGCCAGGATGTTCTCTGTTCCCCCCAGATCTGGGGCCCGGGGCACTTTGCCACCCCTTGGCACAGGCTGTGCCACCCAACACAGCTCAGAAGGCTGGGAGGAGGAGAGCCCAGGGGCGGCAGGAAGCAGAGAGAACCCCCTGCTCTAGAACTGAGGGAGTTCTTTCAGAAGCAAAGAGAGTGACTTCAAGGGATTCCCACTGTTTCCCTTCAAAGTTTGCCTCTGCATACTGAGAGGTGAGCGTATCAGAAATACCAGAATAGAGCTGGGAAAAGGCTTTAAGTAATATGATTGTGACAAGGTACAAATCTCCTGTGGGAAAAGATCCTCTGCATTAGGCTTGGTGTCTTGGGGTGTCTTAGTTCATCCTAGAGTAAAGAGTACCAGTCGAGTACAAGTTTATTTTTTATTCTGCGACTGTAAGAATGTTCTAAGCTTTTCAGAATTCTACAAGTACTTTCAAGAATACTGTTGTGGGAAAAGGGAAGAAACATTTGGGGATTTCATTATACAAAAAGACACCCTTCCCAATATTTCTAAGATTCTCTAATTTCTAAAAATGAAAAATGAAGCAAAACTGTTGCCCCATGCTCATCTGCTGCCTGCCCAGTCCTGGCTGTGCCCAGACAAGGAGCTCTGCCAGGACTGGTGGTACCACCCAGACACCAGAGCTGAAGCCCAAAGGCTCTGCTGGAATCAAGGCTGTCCCTGGCAGGAGGGGGCCACCTTCAGTCCTGGCCAGACACCAGGGCCAGCACCTCTGGGGACAGAGGGTCCTGTTCCGGGTGATTGTGGCACAGTAACCATGTCAAAAGGTAACCCTAGCTGGGACAATGGACACTGTCTTGGGGATGGCCAGTGATGGGCAAAGGCGCCTCCGGTTGATGGCTTTGGCTGGTCCCAGGAATCTGCAGGAACGTTCCTGTGGAGAGAGGAGCGGCTGAGGCCCCGGCTGCCGGTGGCACACAGGGACCCTCCTGCACAGCAGGGCCCAGAGCTGGCAAAGCTCCCCAGCATGGCTGGAGCTGCTGGCACAGCTTGGCCCAGCTGGACAGCTGTCCCTCAAGGAACCGGCGAGCAGGGGATGGCTCTGGGCAGGCTCCCCGGCCAGGAGCGGGCCCCAGAGCGCCTCTGCCTTTCAAGGGCAATCTGCTCCCTGCTCTTTCTCCTCCCCACCTCGCTTTGCCTCGGCCCGCTGCTCCTGGGGCTGCTCTTGGCCACGCAGCTTCAGTGGGAGCCAGCACTGGCTGCAGCCCCAGCGGGCACCCCAGGACAAGGCCCAGGAATTAGGAAGCCAATTAAAGCACTGGGCAGCAGCAGAACCCTCAGCAGGGCTATGTGGACAAGCACTGACCATGCACAACTCCACAGCAGCCTGACTGGGAGCGTTTCCTGTCTACAGGCAGCCATCAAATGAAGATGTATGAGGGGGAGAGCTACAAAACACTCACCGTTTACTCTTCCAGCAATTCCAAATTCTGATGCAGCATAATATGAAGATAAGCTCCACAACGAGCAGGCCTATCATTAACTCTACCCAACAGAGTGTTCCCTGACATAAATGCTTTCTACTGCCCTTCTGGGAATTGGGAACATATGTTGAGGTGCCAGCTGCATCTGTGGGAGCAATGGGGATTTTGACTTTGTGCTGCGCTCCACTGCTGAGCTGGGAGCTCGCGGGATACAGCCAGGACACTCTTTGTCACCCCCAGTGCTGGGGCCTGCAGGCACCTTGGCACCCCTTGTCACAGGCTGTGCCACCCAGCAAAGCCCAGCAGGCCGGGAGGAGGAGAGCCCGGGGGCAGCGCAGCTCCTTGAGCAGTCGCTCCTGCCAGGGACCCGGGCCAAAGCCATCCCTGAGCAGCCACTGCCAGCCCTGACCCTCCGTGCCCCATGACAGCTCCCCCAGCCCGAGGGGACAGAGTCAGGCCCTGTCAGGACCCAGGGCAGCCCCTCTCCCGTCAGGAGCCAGGGCTGGCCGTGGCCCCGGGCTCGTGGCAGGGCTCCCGCTCGAGGCTGCTCCTGTGCCTGGGGCCTCTGGGCACTCAGGGCGGCTCCGTGAGCAGCTGCAGCGCGAGGGACCTTGGTGCATGACTCCCATTTCCCAGGGGCTGGGATCGAGCCCCAGAGGCCTCGAAGCCGAGGGGCCTCCAGCTTTGGCTGCTGCTGGGCCATGCAAGGGCAGGCCCTGGGGGAAGAGCTGCTGCCACCCAGCCTTGCCCAGGGCTGAGCATGGCACAGCAATTACCTCCTGTGCCTGTGTCCGTGCCTGGCATTGTTTTCCCTCCTGCTGTCCAGGCTGGCACCGAGCCACTGCTTCTTCCGTGAAGTGGCTCCTTCTGCACGGATTTTTTGTCCATCACTTGAGAAAGAAAAGGGTGAGCTGGATCAGATGGAAACATTCCCCAATCGAGAAGTGGCACCTTCAGGAGGCAATGCTTGCCAAAATCATGGAGAAGGTTCAAAAAACATCTGGGCTTTTGGGGCAGAGGCAGGGCCCTCATTTTCAAAGACCTGCCAGGGCTGAGCCACAGGTGAGGGCACACACGAGCACGGCTCTGTCCTGGCACATGCAGCGATTCCCCCCGTCCAAGATTTGTGCTCTGAGTTGGCAGCTCTCCTACGAGGAAAGGCCTTGACCTACCCTCACCATCTCCCAGAGACTTATCCCTGAACGTGGGTTGGGAAGCCAGACGACCTTCACCAGCAGGTTCATCTGCAAAGAAAGGAAGGACAGAACAGCTCCCAGCACTGCAGGAGATGCTCAGGCTGCCTGGGGATGACAGAGGAGCCCCACAATCTAGAGCCCTGCTCTCCCCCTCTGCCCTTTCCCCACCATGGGCACCCCTTCCCGCCCCTCCCAGGTCTCAGGAAGTGTCTCCCTCAGAGTGACCCCAGCGGGACTGCTCAGGACCCAAGTGCCCTCAGCCTGCTCAGGAGAATTCCTCTGGGCTGTGCCCTCACTGCCAAGCATCAGAGATGGCAGCTCAAGGCTCAGCAGGGCTCTGGCACAGAGGCACAGCAATTACCTTGTGTGACTGTGCCTGACTTCGCCTCCCTTCCTGCAGCAGAGGCTGCAAATGAGCCACTGCTTCCTCTGGGAAATGCTTCCTTCTGCATAGTCTCTCCATCCACTTCTGGAGGAAGGAAAAGGAACAGCTGGATGAGATGGAACCGTTCCCCACTGGGGCAGTGGCACCTTCAGGAGACAATACTTATGAAAGACAATGATAAGGATCAGGAAAAGGCAAAGGCTCTTCAGGCTAACCAGAGCACTCCATTCTCAAAAGAGATGCCTCTCCTAATTTACTCTAAGTCTGGGAAATTTCAGGGGATCTCAGGGCATGTCCAACCCATGGGACACTTTGTGCTGGCTGTCAGCTGATGCCAAATGCCTTCCTGCAGAGGCTGGGGAGAAGCTGCAGCCAGCCCAGGCTGGGAAACATCCCCTCAGGGTGTGATGGCAGCAGTGGGGCAGCGAGGCTGCCATGGATCCCTTCCCGCTGTGCCGGGCACGGCGTGCCCAGATGTGCAGAGAAAGGCCCCGGCTGCCGAGTGTCAGGAGGAGGCTGACGGAAATGCACTCACCTTGTCCTCCCTGCAGTGTCTCCTTCAGCATTTGCTGCATTGTTTCAGATGGTTCCAGGGATTTCTTGTCCGCCGTGTCTTTGGTCTTTCCTCTTGGAGGACCTTAATAGGAAGTAGTTCCATTTCAGATGAATGGATCCCACGAAAGCACAGTGAGCTCAGCCTGTGGGGTCAGCAGGGACACACTACTCACCCCTGCGATGGGAGCTGGGCTTGGGTGCAGCAACCAGCAAAGGCCCTTGAAAAGTGTTCCCTGCAGACACACCTGTAAATCACCAGCCACAGAAGCTTCTGTCATCAGCTCCCTGCCAGGTTGTCAATGATTATTGCTTGGTGGGACAGTGAGAATATACCTGCAGGAGGCTCCAAGGGCTTCAAAACTTTTTTCAGCCAAGCTAATGGAGAATCATTGCCAGGAACCTCACCTGGAAGGGAGAGCAGATCAGAAACATTTCCATGGTGTGCTGGGATCCCCTTCTGCCTTAGGGAACTGGGCACTGCAAGAGGCTCAGGGAAGGCTGTGGGGGCCAGATGTGAATGGACATGGCCAAAGCTGCAGAAGTGCCTGGAGAGCTCTGGGCTGGCTCTGGTCGTTCTGACCACTCTTCCCATGCAGTGTGCAAGATCTCTGGAGGGGCAGCTGGACAACTGAGGGCTTCATGGGACACTTCCCTGCCTTCCTGCAACATAGCCTGGCACAGAATCAGTCTTCAAGTGCCAGCCCCTCCCAGGCCTCAGGCAGTGTCTCCCCTAGAGGGTCCCCAGCAGGACTGCTCAGGACCTGAGTGCCCTGAGCCTGCTCAGGAGAATTCCTCAGGGCTGTGCCCGTTGTTTCCAGGCTGTGCCCTCACTGCCAAGCATCAGAGATGGCAGCCCAGGGCTCAGCAGGGCTCAGGCCTAGAGGCACAGCAATTACCTTGTGTGACTGTGCCTGGCATCACCTCCCTTCCTGCAGCAGAACTTTGCACAGAATCACTGCTTCCTTGGGGAAGTGCTTCCTTCTGAACGGTTTTTCCTTCAATTTTTGAAGAAAGGAAAGGGACAGCTGGTTGAGATGGGATTCTTACCCACTGGGGAAGAGGCAAATACAGGAGACAACACGTTTGAAAGTCATGGATAAGGAACAGAAAACACCCAGCCTTTAGGGACTGTGCCAGCCTGGTCCTTTCTCTAAACAGCCGCTTCACCTGAACTACCTCAAGGCCAAAGAATTGCAAGGATCTCAGGGGGTGCATGGCCATTGGGACACTTTGGGCTCCCTGTGAGCTGATGCTAAATGCCTTCCTCCAGAGGCTGGGAAACATCCCCTGAGGCTGTGACAGCAGCAGCACTGGGGCAGCGAGGCTGCCATGGATCCCTTCCTGCTGTGCCGGGCACGGCGTGCCCAGATGTGCAGAGAAAGGCCCTGGCTGGGGAGTGTCAGGGGAAGGCTGAGGACAATGCACCCACCTTGTTCTCTCTGCAGCATCTCCTTCAGCATTTGCCACATAGCTTCAGATGGTTCGAGGGATTTCTTGGCTGCTGTGTCTCTGATTGTTCCTGTCGGAGGGCCTTAGCAGAAAGAAGTTCAATTTCCCTGGAATGGATGCCACAAATGCAGTGCTCATCCTGAGGGGTCATCAGGGACACACTACTCACCCCTACGATGGGAGCTGGGCTTGTGTGCAGTAAGCAGAATGGAATTTGGAGAAATCCTCCCGGCAGACACACCTGTAACTCAACAGGCACAGAAGCTTCGGTCATCTCTGGTGCTGTGCACAGGCAGCACTGAGCCCCAGGAGCAGTGAGGGGATTGCACAGGGCCAGGGCACACACGAGCACGGCTCTGTCCTGGCACCTGCAGCGATGCCGCCCTGCCTGAGCTTTGGGCTCTGAGCTGGCAGCTCCCCCGTGGGGAAAGGCCTTGACCTACCCTCACCATGTCCCAGAGACACATCCCTGAACGTGGGTTGGGAAGCCAGATCACCTTCACCAACAGGTTCATCTGCAAAGAAAGGCAGGACAGAACAGCTCCCATCACTGCAGGAGATGCTCAGGCTGCCTGGGGCTGACAGAGCTGCCGCACAATGCACAGCCCGGGGCACAGCCCTGGGCCCTTCCATTCCCTCTAAGGTCTTCTCTTCTCTGTGGCTACACAGAGCACACCAAAGGAGACCCTGGCATTGCACATGGGAAGAGGATTGACAGTTAAATGCTCCTTCCTTCTACTGACATCGATCCTGTGGGATCACCAGAGCTCTTGAAGGTAGCAGGGCAAGGATTCCAGAATCCATCAGCCCTGACTTGACCTCAACAAAAACTTCATGACTGAACTTTTGCCAGCTTGACGGAGTATTCTGCCAGTAAAGAGAGAAATTCAAAACTTGCCTCCAGCATTCCCCAAGATCTTCAAAGGTACATTCACCAACGCTTCCATGTATTCCATGTTGTGATCACAGCCTAGAAGGGAGCAGAGATCAGACTCATTTCCATGCTGTGCTGGGATCCCCTTATGCCTTAGGGAACTGGACACTGCAAGGGGGTCGGGTAAGGCTGTGGGGGCCAGATGTGAATGGACATGGCCAAAGCTGCAGAGTGGCCTGGGGAGCTACGGACAGGCTTCTGATCACTCTGCACACTCTATTCATCCTCTACAACATCCCAGCTAGGGTGGCTGGAGCAGCTGTCCCAGGAAAGGGGAGTCAGGTCCCCGGCTCACCTGCTCCCTGTGCTCGTCGTGGAGCTGCCTGGGCAGCCCTGGCAGGCAGGGCCACTCCCAGGAGGAACAGGAGGAAGAGGCGCAGAGCAAGGGCCATTGTGCCTTGCCCTCTGCCAGTCCCGCAGCTCTTGCTGCCACCGCTCTCCTGACAACAATGTACCAAAATCAGCACCACTGCTGCCACCACCGCTGCTGCTGCTGCTGCCGCAACAGTTGTGGTCACGGACTGACTGGTGGGTGGCTGTGGTGCTGTGCAACCACGGGGCTCTGGCACCTCTGTGACCTCAGAGCCTGCTGTGACCTCAGCCTTCTGTGACCCCAGAGCCTGCTGTGAGCTCATGGCCTCAGCTGTCCCCCCAGAGTGCACTCCCATGTATTGAATTGGCTGCCCTGATTGTAAATGTTTTTCTTGATCAAAGGGCCATTGGTTAGGAAAACTTTTGATTTGCCTGCTGACATTGCTGATCAGGCTGTGTCCCTGGAGATGCTCTTGATAGCTCCCCTCTTTTCCAGGATATCTTTCTTGAAGAGGTCCATGCTCAGATAGTCTGCTGTAACAAACAGAATCACTGAATCACAGAACATGTTGAGTACAAATGGACCCACAGTGACCATGGAGTCCAGCTCCTGGCCGTACACCACAGCATCCTCAAGAGTCATGCCATGTGCTTGAGAGCATTGTCCAAACACATCTTGAGCTCTCTCAAACATGGTGATGTCTAGGGATGCCTCCTTCAGTGCCCAGCTGTCCTCTTGGATAAAAACCTTTTTCTAGCATCAACCTAAATCTCCCCTTACACAACTTCAGGCCATTCCCTATCACTGGGGACAAGAGAAAGAGATGAGTTCCTGCCTCTCCTCTTCCCATCTTGAGGAATTTGGAGACGCCGATGAGGTCTCCCATCAGAGTCCCCTCCAGCTGAAGAGACAAAGAGTCCTCTGCTGTTCTTCACACAGCTTCCCCTTAGGCCCTTCACCATCTTCACTGCCCTCCTTTGAACACTCTTTGTTAGAGTGCAGTGACCAAAACTTGAGACAATATTTGAGGAGAGGCCAGCCCAGAGCAGAGCAGAGCAGAGCAGAGTGTGACAATCCCTCCCTGGCCTGACTGGCCATGCTGGGCCTGGTGCCCCTCAGCACAGGGATGTGCTCCCTGGCTGCCAGGGCAGTGCTGACTATATCCAACTTTCCACCCAGAATGATTCCCAGGTCCCCTTGCACAGTCCTGCTCTCCAGCATCTCGTTCCCCAGCCTGCCCGTACATGCATGGTTGCCCCATCCCAGGTGCACCATCTGGCACTTTCCCTTGTTGAACTTCACTGGGTGGTTGTTGGTCCAGCCCTCCAGTTTGTCCAGGTCCTGCCCTGAGCCCAGGGATGCTCAGCACGGGCTCCCCCAGCCCCTCGGGGTCCCGCTGCTGGTCACAGCAGCCCCTGCCTGGCTCCTGCCTGCCCGCACTGTGGGCATCCATGGCTGCTCCTGGACATGGAGCTCAGCCAGTGCTGGTGATGTTTGGGCACTGCTGGTGCTACCAACCAGACACTGGGGTGGCAGCTCCGTCTCTTTATTGGAATGGAAGGCCTGGGCCAAGCTCTTTTCTGGCAGGAGGGACCCACCTTCAGTCTGGGCCAGAGACCAGGGCCAGATCCTTCACGGGGAGAGGGTTTTGTTTTGCCTGCTGGCAGCATGTGCCCAGCACCAAGCTAGCAATGCAGCTGGGACAGGGACATCAGGCATGGGCAAGGAGATGCAGAATGGCAGGTACAGGTATCCCTGAGGTGTTCAGAAGAACTTCTGAGGGCACAGAGATGTGACTGTGCAGATAGGCCATGGTACAGTGGCACAGTGAACAGTGTCAATGCTGTACCCTTCATGCACAGATTGTGTCCATCCTGCGGTCAGGGAATTCATCGAAGTGAATTCAGAACACATGTTCTGATCTCGCTGTGCACTTCTTTGGAATCAAGGTGGTGCGTGAGTCTGTCTTGTGCTCCACTGCTGAGCTGGCAGCTGACTGGATGTGGCCAGGATGTTCCCTGTTTCCCCCAGAGGTGGGGCCTGGGGTACCTTGGCATCCCTTGGAACAGGCTGCGCCACCCTACACAGCCCAGGAGACCGGGAGGAGGAGAGCCCAGGGGCAGCACGGCTGCTCGGGCAGTCACTCCTTCCAGGGACCAAGGACAAGCCCATCCCTGAGCAGCCACTGCCAGCCCCGACCCTCCATGCCCCGTGACAGCTCCCCCAGCCCGAGGGGACAGAGTCAGGCCCTGTCAGGACCCAGGGCAGCCCCTCTCCCGTCAGGAGCCAGGGCTGGCCGTGGCCCCGGGCTCGTGGCAGGGCTCCCGCTCGAGGCTGCTCCTGTGCCTGGGGCCTCTGGGCACTCAGGGCGGCTCCGTGAGCAGCTGCAGCGCGAGGGACCTTGGTGCATGACTCCCATTTCCCAGGGGCTGGGATCGAGCCCCAGAGGCCTCGAAGCCGAGGGGCCTCCAGCTTTGGCTGCTGCTGGGCCATGCCCAGGGCTGAGCTTGGCACAGCAATTACCTCCTGTGCCGGTGCCGGTGCCCGTGCCTGACATCGCCTTTCTCCTTGAAGTAGGGGCTGCCAATGAGCGACTGCTTCCACTGGGAAATGCTTCCTTCCACAGAATCTCTATGTCCATCTCATATGGAGAAATGAAGGGAGACAGCTGGATGAGATGGAACTGTTCCCCACAGGGGTGGTGGAGTTTTCAAGTGGCAGTACTCGTCAAAGACATGGAGAAGCATCAGTAAAAGGCCCAGGTTCTTGGGGTCTGTCAGGGCTCTCTTCTCCACACCACCACCTCTCCTCATCTACCCCACGACCAGGATATTGCAAGGATCTCAGGGTGTGCATGGCCCATGGGACACTTAGGGCTCCCTGTCAGCTGATGCCTAATGCCTTCCTGCAGAGCCTGGGGAGAAGCTGAAGCCAGCCCAGGCTGGGAAACATCCCTGCAGGCCTTGACAGCAGCAGCAGTGGGGCAGAGAGGCTGCCATGGATCCCTTCCCGCTGTGCCGGGCACGGCGTGTCCAGATGTGCAGAGAAAGGCCCCGGCTGGGGAGTGTCAGGAGAAGGCTGAGGGAAATGCACCCACCATGTCCTCCCTGCTGCATCTCCTTCAGCATTTGCCAAATGGCTTCAGATGGTTCGAGGGATTTCTTGTGTCCTCTAGGTTTGTTCTTTCCAGTCAAAGTACCTTAGAGCAATAGAGTTGAATTTCCCTGGAATGGATGCCACAAATGCAGTGCTCAGCCTGAGGGGTCATCAGGGACACACTACTCACCCCTACGATGGGAGCTGGGCTTGGATGCAGTAAGCAGAAAGGAATTTGGAGAAATCCTCCCTGCAGTCACACATGTAACTCAACAGGCAGAGAAGCTTCTGTCATCTCTGCTGCTGTGCACAGGCAGCACTGAGCCCCAGGAGCAGTGAGGGGATTGCACAGGGCCAGGGCACACACGAGCACGGCTCTGTCCTGGCACCTGCAGCGATGCCCCCCTGCCTGAGCTTTGGGCTCTGAGCTGGCAGCTCCCCCGTGGGGAAAGGCCTTGACCTACCCTCACCATGTCCCAGAGACACATCCCTGAACGTGGGTTGGGAAGCCAGATCACCTTCACCAGCAGGTTCATCTGCAAAGAAAGGCAGGACAGAACAGCTCCCAGCACTGCAGGAGATGCTCAGACTGTCTGGGGCTGGCAAAGGAGTCGCACAACACCCAGCCCCGTGGCACAGCCCTGGGCCCTTCCCTTCCCCCTTTGCTCTTCTCTTCTCTGTGGCTGCACAGAGCACACCAAAGGAGACCCTGGCATTGCACATGGGAAGAGGATTGGCAGCGAAATGCTCCTTCTTCCTACGGACAGTGATCCTGTGGTATCACCAGCGCTGCTGAAAGGAGCAGGGCAAGGATTCCAGAATCCATCAGTTCTGACGTGACCTCAACTAAAAATTTTTGTGTGAGCTTTTCCCAGCTGGACAGATTATTCTGTCAGTAAAAAGGAAAATTCGAAACTTGCCTCCAGCATTCCCCAAGATCTTCAAAGGTACATTCACCAACATTTGCCAGTAATCCATGTTGCGATCACAGTTTGGAAGGGAGCACAAATCAGAAGCATTTCCATGCTGTGCTGGGATCCCCTTATGCCTTAGGGAACTGGGCACTGCAAGGGGGTCGGGTAAGGCTGAGGGGGCCAGATGTGAATGGACATGGCCAAAGCTGCAGAGTGGCCTGGGGAGCTTCGGACTGGCTTCTGGTCACTCTGCACACTCTTTCTTCATCCTCTATAACATCTCAGCAAGGGTGGCTGGAGCAGCCCAGGGCCGTGTGGGCTCTCTCCTTCCCACAGAGGAAAGCCTCCCTTAAGGCCTATGGAAACCATTCCCACTGCTTCCTGGGGAGAAGGAAGAGCTGTCCCAGGAAAGGGGAGTCAGGTCCCCGGCTCACCTGCTCCCTGTGCTCGTCGTGGAGCTGCCTGGGCAGCCCTGGCAGGCAGGGCCACTCCCAGGAGGAGCAGGTGGAAGAGGCGCAGAGCAAGGGCCATTGTGCCTTGCCCTCTGCCAGTCCCGCAGCTCTTGCTGCCACCGCTCTCCTGACAGCGCTGTCCCAATATCAGCACCACTGCTGCCACCACCGCTGCTGCTGCTGCTGCCGCAACAGTTGTGGTCACGGACTGACTGGTGGGTGGCTGTGGTGCTGTGCAACCACAGGGCTCTGGCACATCTGTGACCTCAGAGCCTGCTGTGAGCTCATGGCCTTAGCTGTCCCCCCAGATTGCACTCCCCATCTGTACGAATGGGCTGCCCTGATTGTAAATGTTTTTCTTTATCAGTGGCCATTGCTTAGGAAAACTTTTGATTTGCCTGCTGACATTGCTGATCAGGCTGTGTCCCTGGAGATGCTCCTGATGGCTCCCTGTCCTAATCTGAAAGACAGGTATTTGCCAAGAAAAGCAGAAGCTTCCCTTTGAACTGAAAAATGTGATCCTTCCTTCCTACAAATTATGATGATTTTGAAATTAAGGGAGCTCTCAGGAAGAGATATGGGGATAGGAATACCAGTGTTTTCCTAGTATATCTAACAGGTCAAACAAGAACAACAGCTGCTATGAAATTACCCACAAACAGAACAGCAACTCAGTCCTAGTCCTTTCTGGCTTCAGACACCTTTCCCTTGAGCTACAACTCCCTGTGCTGAGTGCGGGCAGGTCCTGCAGAGCTGCAGGAGGGCTGGGGGTGATGGCAGCGCTGTCCCAGGGGGAGAGAGAGGATGGGGAGACCACTCCGCTTACGGTGTCGGTCCCAGTGCTCAGCAGAGTGCTGGATGATGGCAGGTTAAAGCAGAAGGCAGCAGTGCAGGTTCCAAGAGCAGTGAGGACGGTCCCCGACGCTGGGATGGCAGGGGTGGGACTGACGCGGCGATCGTCCTTCTCGTCCAAACTCCGCGGGGGAAATGGGCCGAGCCAGAGCCTTCCGTTTCCTCTTCTGCATGTTTGAATCTCAAGGTGTTTCCCTCTTCCCTCCCCTCCTCCTGCCACCAGGGCCTAGTCAACAGGTATCTTAGCATGACAATGGGGAAAATTCCACAGAGGGAAAAGGGAAAGAACCAACCCCCAACATTATCCACCCCAAATTTTCCCATACCATCAAGCTACATCAAATTAAAATCTTCAAATTATAGACATACGTGTAGTTACAGATACAGGCACAGTATCATAGGTAGTTCACCCTAAAACAAGGTCTCCTGGGGGTACGCATCGGGTCTTTCCATCCCTTTGCATCACTCACCAGGTACAACCTGGTCCTTGAGTGAAAACCACCCCACAAATTGCATTGTCTTTGCTGATCGCAGAGTTCACCCAAACAGTTTTTCCTAGCATACCTCTCACGTGCACCACTGGAACCTTATCTCCATGTGGTGTTCTCAAGGGCTCAGACTGGGCAGGGCCTGCTCGATTAGTGGAACCTCGGGTGTTCACTAACCATGTGGCCTTTGGTAGATTAATCTCCCAGTTCTTGAAAGTCCGCCCACCCAGTGCCTTCAAGGTGGTTTTAAGCAGTCCATTGCACCGTTCCACTTTCCCAGCCACCGGTGAATGATAAGGAATGTGGTACACCTACTCGATGCTGTGTTCTCTGGCCCAGGTGTTTATGAGGCTATTCTTGAAATGGGTTCTACTGTTTGACTCAATTCTCTCAGGGGTACCATGTCTCCAAAGGACTTGTTTTTCCAGGCCCAGGATGGTGTTGCGGGCAGTGGCGTGAGGCACAGGGTAGGTCTCCAACCATCCAGTGGTGGCTTCCACCATGGTCAGCACGTAGCGCTTGCCTTGGCGTGTCTGAGGCAGTGTGATGTAGTCAATCTGCCAGGCCTCCCCATACTTATATTTGGACCACCGCCCCCCATACCAGAGGGACTTCACTCGCTTGGCTTGCTTGATGGCAGCACACGTCTCACAGTCATGGATAACCTGGGAAATGCTGTCCATGGTTAGATCCACCCCTTGGTCTCGTGCCCACTTATAGGTGGCATCTCTGCCTTGATGACCTGAGGCATCATGGGCCCATCGAGCCAGGAACAACTCTCCCTTGTGTTGCCAGTCTAAGTCTATCTGTGACACCTCTATCCTTGCAGCCTGATCTACTTGCTCATTGTGTTGGTGCTCCTCATTAGCCCGACTCTTGGGGACATGGGCATCTACATGACGGACCTTTACGGGTAGCTTCTCTACCCGACTGGCAATGTCTTTCCACTCATCAGCAGCCCAGATTGGTTTTCCCCTATGTTGCCAGTTAGCTTTTTTCCGTCTTTCCAGCCAACCCCACAGAGCATTGGCTACCATCCATGAATCAGTGTAAAGGTAGAGCTTTGGCCACTTCTCTCTTTCAGCAATGTCCAGGGCCAGCTGAACGGCTTTGAGTTCAGCAAGTTGACTTGATCCACCTTCTCCTTCAGTAGCTTGTGCAACCTGTCGTGTGGGGCTCCATACGGCTGCTTTCCACTTCCAGTTCATCCCCACGATGCAACAGGAACTGTCAGTGAAAAGAGCGTAGCGAGTTTCATCTGCTGGCAGTTGGTTGTATGGCGGGTCTTCATTAGCCCGGGTCACTTGCTCTTGCTCCTC
This sequence comes from Cinclus cinclus, assembly GCF_963662255.1. NCBI lineage: Eukaryota > Metazoa > Chordata > Aves > Passeriformes > Cinclidae > Cinclus > Cinclus cinclus. The sequence goes on along the minus strand of NW_026912171.1, from coordinate 62,625 downwards.
TTCATCGGCAAGGGCAAAGTTTTCACCTTCTGGCCAGTTTGCAATTATTTCCAAAATCCCAGGGTGATTTGGGTTTCCTATACAGGTGCGCTGTGTGATGAGGGCGATCCACTTGTTCCATGTGGCATCGGTGGCATGGTGGGTAGAGGGGACCTTCCCTTTAAACATCCACCCCAGCACTGGTAGTTGAGGTGCTAGGAGGAGCTGTGCTTCTGTGCCAATCACCTCTGAGGCAGCTTGAACTCCTTCATAAGCAGCCAAAATCTCCTTCTCTGTTGGGGTGTAATTGGCTTCAGACCCTCTGTAACTTTGGCTCCAGAATCCCAGAGGTCGGCCTCGGGTCTCACCAGGTACCTTCTGCCAAAGACCCCAGGATAAGCCCTTCTTCCCGGCTGCAGAGTAGAGCACATTCTTCACCTCTGGTCCCGTCCTGACTGAGCCGAGGGCTATGGCATGAGCGATCTTCTGACTGATCTGGGTGAAGGCTTGCTGCTGCTCAGGGCCCCAGTGGAAATCGTTCTTCTTCCGGGTGATCCGGTAGAGAGGGCTGACGATCTGGCTGTACTCGGGAATGTGCATTCTCCAAAAGCCTGTGGCACCTAGGAAAGCTTGTGTTTCCTTCTTGTTGGTTGGTGGAGACGTCGCGGTGATCTTATTGATGACCTCAGTGGGGATTTGGCGCCTCCCGTCTTGCCACTTTACTCCCAGGAACTGGATCTCTTGGGCAGGACCTTTGACTTTGCTCCTCTTGATGGCGAAACCGGCTCCCAGCAGAATCTGGATGATCTTCTCTCCTTTCTCAAATACTTCCATTGCCGTGTTCCCCCACACAATGATGTCCTCGATGTATTGCAGATGTTCTGGAGCTTCACCCTTTTCCAGTGCAGCCTGGATCAGTCCATGGCAGATGGTGGGGCTGTGTTTCCACCCCTGGGGCAGTCGGTTCCAGGTGTACTGCACGCCCCTCCAGGTGAAAGCAAACTGAGGCCTGCACTCTGCTGCCAGAGGAATGGAGAAAAACGCATTGGCAATGTCAATGGTGGCGTACCACTTTGCTGCCTTGGACTCCAGCTCGTACTGGAGTTCCAGCATGTCCGGCATGGCAGCGCTCAGCGGTGGAGTCACTCCATTCAATGCACGATAGTCCACAGTCAATCTCCATTCTCTGTCAGACTTGCGCACAGGCCAGATGGGGCTGTTGAAGGGTGAGTGGGTTTTGCTGACCACCCCTTGGCCTTCCAGCTCACGGATCATCTTGTGGATGGGGATCACGGCATCTCGATTTGTCCTGTACTGCCGGTGGTGCACTGTCGAGGTGGCAATTGTCACTTGCTGCTCCTTCACCTTCAGGAGTCCCACTGCAGATGGGTTCTCTGACAGTCCAAGCAAGGTGTTCAATTGCTTAATGCCTTCTGCCTCTACAGCAGCTATTCCAAAAGCCCACCTGAGTCTCTTTGGGTCTTTGTAATAGCCATTCCTGAGGAAGTCTATGCCTAGAATACACGGTGCCTCTGGGCCAGTCACAATTGGATGCTTCTGCCACTCCTTCCCAGTCAGGTGTTGTAATGCATGTCTATGGGTTTGTGTTGTACTGAGGATGGTTTGTTCTGTTTCCCCTCTCGGTTTGTAGCGTGGTTCTCCCCCTCCCTTAACCCCTGCCTTTTCCCCCTGGCCAGCCCTGAGTGGCTGTGATCCGGGGCTCCTCCGCCCCGGAGTTGGGGTTGAAAATGCCCCGCATTTTCAATGCTCGTGCTCTCTTCTCCCTGGAACTCTTCAGGACAATAAACTTGGATCATTCCGGGAAGGAGAGCCTCCTCTAGTCTTTGCCTTTGTCCATGCTGGATAAAAAAACGCCCTATCTCTCTGACCCCAGCTAGCCGAGGCAGGTCAGAGAGACCAGGGGAAATCCGACAGTTGGCATCCAACGTGAAGGCTTTCCCATGGAAGCTTGAGAGCCTCATGCTCTGGCTGGAGTCCTATCTAAGAATTCATTAAGCCTTTTGGATTGCTCAGCTCCTTTCTAGCACGAAATTGCTTTCTGCGCAATATTCTGCTAGAAAGGGACAAACTGGTAGCTTGTTTTTTAGCCAAGCAAGTCAGTTTGGGACAAATGACTTTTCTTTGCAGCAGTTTGGACGACCCAAGCCTCCAGGAAGGGGTAAGTGACCCTTGCAGCAGGCAGGGACCCCAAAAGGACCCCAGTGATGGGGTGGTGCAGCTGGTGCTGTGGCAGAGTGGGGGGGGGATGGCCAGACCATGTGGACGGGAGGACAGCCGGCCCGTGGCCCCTTCTAACCCAGGGTTGGGGAGGAACAGCTGCCTGCTTTCCGGTTTTTCTGACTGCAAGAAAAGGTAGATTGTTTGCGTAGTTTACGTTTAACAATATGGGCTCTAAATTGTCTGCGGCACAGTAAAGTTTATATTCCCAGATTCAGGAAATTTTACATAGTGGCAATGTTAGAACGTCTAAAAGATGCTTGAAGGATTTTGTGTGTCGGCTATCTATTCAGTTCCATCAGTTTACCCTGCAAAATGTAAATTCAAGTTCCTCTTGGGACAAAATTGGGGATCTTTTAACATCAAACATTGAAGATGGAGAGGAATCACTTTCTCAGTTCCTCCCAATATTCCTAAAAGTTCGCAAAGAATTGATTAAGAGAGAACTGAAAAAAGACAGCAACAGGAAACCCCTCTGACTTCCCCTACCCCTTCTCCTCTCTCCCCCTCTGCCCCCGAATTGAAAAGGACGCATGGGTCTCCCCAGGATGTGCAGGAAGCCTGGCATAGCCGTGGTTTCCCAGAACAGTATGCAGGCCACGTGGCCGATCCCCTGGGAGGTCTCTGAACACCAGGGGGGAGTCCACCATGGCGGCGGCCACGTGTTTGATCCCCCAGGTTACGTTCCTTCTTCCCAAAATTCCTCTTTCCCGCTTGTCCCCGCCCCTAACCCTTCCTCCTCCAAGAAGCCTTTCCGTCCCTCAGCCCCGCCCCCTCTCTCCCCAAGTGCCCGCCCTGCATGACGTCACCCTGCGGCCCCGCCCCCGCGTGTTGCAATCCTGGTTCCCACCGTCCCCCCTCCCACCCGGGTGGCTCCGCCCCCTCTCCTGCCCGGGTTTCCTCTGCCTGCCCTCAGGGTTGCTGCGGGAACCGGGGCGGGGTGGAGCCATCCTCCCTCACAGACGCTGCGGGGCGGGGAGAATTGTCCCTCCGGATTCCCAAGCGGGGGAAATAAAGCCATTCCCGGTCCACGCGGCAGGCGGGGGTTGACAGCTTCCCGAGTCCGGCATGGGGGAGGGCCAGCAGCTCCCGGACCCCGTGGCGGTGGGGGGGCGGTGGCCTGCCTCCTAGCTCCCACATGGCAGCGGGGGGCGGCGGCCCCGCTCCCGACTTCCAGGGGGCGGAAAGCAATCGGGAAATCAGAGTGCTTCCCAGTCCCGGCGGGGGTGGGGGGGGAACGAGTCCTCCTCCGAGCTGCCGCGAGTGTGGGCACAGGCGAGGGGGGTTCCCACCCCCCGGCTGCCATGCGGGGTGGGGTGAAACCCCGATTCCCGAGGGGAGGGAAGTCTCTCCTCCACGGATTGCCGCGGCTGCGGGGCACGGAGTATCCCTGCTCCGGGCCGCCCCGGGGGTGCCGGCACTGGCCATGTCCACCCTGCCGGCCCCTGCGGGGGAAGGGGTGGCCCTGCTCCCGGCTGCCTCGGGGGGGGCAGCGGGGGCCGTGTCCCACCTCCCAGCCCTCCCGCGGGTGGGGGGGTAGGGGGAAGCCCTGGGAATCAGCAACCCGGGGATCGGAACCTGGAACAAGAAACCATGCCATCGGTTGCTCCTATTACATATACAGGAAGGAGAACTGGAATTAGACAATTCCAAAATTTTTCATATCAAACTTTCAGGGAACTTGGCAAAATTCAAAAAGAATTTGGCCGTAACAGTGAAATTTTTAAAGGGGTGTGGAAAGCTACCCTAACATCCAATGAATTAGTCCCAGCTGATCTTTGAAATCTTTTCAAGTGTCTCCTGAGCCCCTCGGAGTTTGATCTGTGGGAAAACATTTGGAAGAGATCTCTGAAGGGACTGCTAAAGGAACTTCTACAAAATAGCCAAAACGCAGTAGACACAAATGGAAGTCCCATAACACTAGAACATTTATGTGGGGAAATGACCCCAGCAGGACTGCTTAGGACCTGAGTGCCCTCAGCCTGCTCAGGCGAATTCCTCAGGGCTGTGCCCGTCGTTTCTGGGCTGTGCCCGCACTGCCAAGCATCAGAGATGGCAGCCCAGGGCTCAGCAGGGCTCAGGCCTAGAGGAACAGCAATTACCTTGTGTGACTGTGCCTGGCATCACCTCCCTTCCTGCAGCAGAACCGTGCACAGAAGCACTGCTTCCTTTGGGAAGTGCTTCCTTCTGCACAGTCTTTCATTTCTGGAGGAAGGGACGACTGGGTCAAATAGAATCGTTCCCACTGGGAAGAGGGCATCTTCAGGACATAAAGCTTGTCCAAGGCATGGTTAAAGATCAGGAAATCACCTAAATGTTTCGGGATGGCCATGGCTCTTCCTTCTCCAGATAGCTGCACTTTGTGATATGCCTGGAGACAGGGAAATGGCAGGGGATCCCAGGATGTGCATGGCCATCAGGACACATTGGTCTCCCTGTGTGCTGCTGTCAAATGCCTTCCTGCAGAGCCTGAGGAGAAGCTGCAGCTAGCCCAGGCTGGGAAACAGCCCTGCAGGCTGTGACAGCAGCAGCAGTGGGGCAGCGAGGCTGCCATGGATCCCTTCCTGCTGTGCCGGGCACGGCGTGTCCCGATGTGCAGAGAAAGGCCCTGGCTGGGGAGTGTCAGGAGAAGGCTGAGGGAAATGCACCCACCATGTCCTCTCTGCTGCATTTCCTTCAGCATTTGCTGCATGGTTTCAGATGGTTCGAGGGATTTCTTGTGTCCGGTAGCTTTATTCTCTCCAGTCGAATTATGTTAGAGCAATAGAGTTCAATTTCCCCTGAGTGGATCCCAGAAAAGCCTGTTGGGTCAGCAGGGACACACTACTCACCCCTGCGATGGGAGCTGGGCTTGGGTGCAATATCCGGGCCAAGGGTTGGAGAAATCCTCCCTGCAGACACACCTGTAACTCAACAGGCACAGAAGCTTCTGTCATCTCTGCTGCTGTGCACAGGCAGCACTGAGCCCCAGGAGCAGTGAGGGGATTGCACAGGGCCAGGGCACACACGAGCACGGCTCTGTCCTGGCACCTGCAGCGATGCCCCCCTGCCTGAGCTTTGGGCTCTGAGCTGGCAGCTCCCCCGTGGGGAAAGGCCTTGACCTACCCTCACCATCTCCAGAGACTCATCCCTGAACGTGGGTTGGGAAGCCAGATCACCTTCTCCAACAGGTTCATCTGCAAAGAAAGGCAGGACAGAAGAGCTCCCAGCACTGCTCAGGCTGCCTGGGGCTGGCAGAGGAGCCCCAAAACGCACAGTTCCGGGGCACAGCCCTGGGCCTTTCCATTCCCTCTCAGCTCGTTTCCATGGCTGCACCGACTGCGTGGAAGGAGACACTGGCCTTGCACACGGGAAGAGGATTGGCAGCGAAATGCTCCTTCCTCCTACAGACAGTGATTCTGTAGGGTCACTCAAAGATGTAAAAGGCAGCACGGCAAGGATTCCAGAATCAACCAGTCCTGACTTGATGTCAATGAAAAATTCCTGGGTGAGCTTTTCCCAGCTTGACAGATTGTTCTGTCAGTAAAAAGGAAAATTCAAAACTTGCCTCCTGCCTTCCCCAAGATCTTCAAAGGTACATTCACCAACATTTCCCAGTTATCCATGTTGCGATCACAGTCTAGAAAGGAGCACAGATCAGAAGCATTTCCATGCTGGGCTGGGGTCCTCTTCTGCATTAGGGAACTGGGCACTGCAAAGGGGTCGGGTAAGGCTGTGGGGGCCAGATGTGAATGGACATGGCCAAAGCTGCAGGAGGGCCTGGAGAGCTCTGAGGTGGCTCCTGGTCACTGTGCACACTCTCTCCATGCCCTGAGCAATATCACTGGAGAGGAAACCGGAGAAACCCAGGGCCCCTGTGGGCTCTCTCCCTCTTTCCCCACAGAGGAAAGCTTCCCGTAAGACCTATGCAAAACCATCCCCCCGCTTCCTGGGGAGAAGGAAGAGCTGTCCCAGGAAAGGGGAGTCAGGTCCCCGGCTCACCTGCTCCCCGTGCTCGCCAGGGAGCTGCCTGGGCAGCCCTGGCAGGCAGGGCCACTGCCAGGAGGAGCAGGAGGAAGAGGCGAAGAGCAAGGGCCATTGTGCCTTGCCCTCTGCCAGTCCCGCAGCTCTTGCTGCCACCGCTCTCCTGACAGCGCTGTCCCAATATCAGCACCACTGCTGCCACCACCGCTGCCACCACCGCCTCCATTGTAACCCCGGGTGCGCCCTGTGCCCCTGGAATGGTCGTGGCTGTAAATTTGTCTTTGGCTGCAGCACAGGGCCAGGGCGTAGCAAGGCCCTTGTTATGTTTGTGCCTCTGGTGCTGCTCATCAGCCCCATCGCAGCTGGACCCATGGCCCTTCCCCACCGGGGCCCTGACCCAGCTGCCGGACCCGAGCCGACGAGGGCCTGGCGGCTCTGGAACCTCCGCCTGGCCCACAAGGGATGGGCTCTGCCCACCCACTAGGCCCGCAGGCCGGGCCCAAGGCTTTGCAGAAAGCTTCCCGCTGAGTTTGCGTAAGCTCGAGGGAGAGAGTGGGAGTGTGCCTTTGGTGTGCTGAGAAGCCGAACAAAACACGTCTAATTTATCCCTGGCGCACCCCTCATAAGACATGCCTGCACACCTTAGCGGAGACCATAAATACTCCTTTGTGCCTCAAGAGGGATCCCTGCACATCTTAGCAGAGAGCCGAAAATATTCCTGTGTGCCTCACAAAAGAATCCAGCCCCTGCCCACCTTAGGAAGGACTCAGCTCCTCTGCAGGCCTTGACAGCAGCCACTAAACCGCCACGTAAATCATAAAGAGCTCAATCCCCCTGCCAGCCGTACAGAGGTCTCCAGTCACGTGTACACCATGGAAGGGACCAGAAATCCCCTGAGAACCTCATGAGGAACCCCACCCACATGCACCACTGACAACGAGCCCAAATCCCGCATGTCTTACTGGAAAACTCAACCCCCCCACCCCACCTCCCCCAGCCCCATGTGCCTCATGACGGACCCCAGTCATCTGCCAGCCTTACAGAGGTCCCCATCACCTGCGTGCTATGAGGTAGCCAGGCCTGCCATTAACTGTAGCCAGCAGCGTGTTCCCTGACAGAAACCCTTTCCACTGCCCTTCTGGGAATCGGGATAACCTGTCGAGGTGCCGGCTACATCTGTGAGAGCAAAGCGGAGCAGGAGCCTGTGCTGTGCTCCGCTGCTGAGCTGGCACCTCGCTGGATATGGCCAGGATGTTCTCTGTTCCCCCCAGATCTGGGGCCCGGGGCACTTTGCCACCCCTTGGCACAGGCTGTGCCACCCAACACAGCTCAGAAGGCCGGGAGGAGGAGAGCCCAGGGGCGGCAGGAAGCTGAGAGAACCCCCTGCTCTAGAACTGAGGGAGTTCTTTCAGAAGCAAAGAGAGTGACTTCAAGGGATTCCCACTGTTTCCCTTCAAAGTTTGCCTCTGCATACTGAGAGGTGAGCGTATCAGAAATACCAGAATAGAGCTGGGAAAAGGCTTTAAGTAATATGATTGTGACAAGGTACAAATCTCCTGTGGGAAAAGATCCTCTGCATTAGGCTTGGTGTCTTGGGGTGTCTTAGTTCTTCCTAGAGTAAAGAGTACCAGTCGAGTACAACTTTATTTTTTATTCTGCGAGTGTAAGAATGTTCTAAGCTTTTCAGAATTCTACAAGTACTTTCAAGAATACTGTTGTGGGAAAAGGGAAGAAACATTTGGGGATTTCATTATACAAAAAGACACCCTTCCCAATATTTCTAAGATTCTCTAATTTCTAAAAATGAAAAATGAAGCAAAAATGTTGCCCCATGCTCATCTGCTGCCTGCCCAGTCCTGGCTGTGCCCAGACAAGGAGCTCTGCCAGGACTGGTGGTACCACCCAGACACCAGAGCTGAAGCCCAAAGGCTCTGCTGGAATCAAGGCTGTCCCTGGCAGGAGGGGGCCACCTTCAGTCCTGGCCAGACACCAGGGCCAGCACCTCTGGGGACAGAGGGTCCTGTTCCGGGTGATTGTGGCACAGTAACCATGTCAAAAGGTAACCCTAGCTGGGACAATGGACACTGTCTTGGGGATGGCCAGTGATGGGCAAAGGCGCCTCCGGTTGATGGCTTTGGCTGGTCCCAGGAATCTGCAGGAACGTTCCTGTGGAGAGAGGAGCGGCTGAGGCCCCGGCTGCCGGTGGCACACAGGGACCCTCCTGCACAGCAGGGCCCAGAGCTGGCAAGGCTCCCCAGCATGGCTGGAGCTGCTGGCACAGCTTGGCCCAGCTGGACAGCTGTCCCTCAAGGAACCGGCGAGCAGGGGATGGCTCTGGGCAGGCTCCCCGGCCAGGAGCGGGCCCCAGAGCGCCTCTGCCTTTCAAGGGCAATCTGCTCCCTGCTCTTTCTCCTCCCCACCTCGCTTTGCCTCGGCCCGCTGCTCCTGGGGCTGCTCTTGGCCACGCAGCTTCAGTGGGAGCCAGCACTGGCTGCAGCCCCAGCGGGCACCCCAGGACAAGGCCCAGGAATTAGGAAGCCAATTAAAGCACTGGGCAGCAGCAGAACCCTCAGCAGGGCTATGTGGACAAGCACTGACCATGCACAACTCCACAGCAAGACTGACTGGGAGCGTTTCCTGTCTACAGGCAGTCATCAAATGAAGATGTATGAGGGGGAGAGCAACAAAACACGCACCGTTTACTCTTCCAGCAATTCCAAATTCTGATGCAGCATAATATGAAGATAAGCTCCACAACGAGCAGGCCTATCATTAACTCTACCCAACAGAGTGTTCCCTGACATAAATGCTTTCTACTGCCCTTCTGGGAATTGGGAACATATGTTGAGGTGCCAGCTGCATCTGTGGGAGCAATGGGGATTTTGACTTTGTGCTGCGCTCCACTGCTGAGCTGGGAGCTCGCAGGATACAGCCAGGACACTCTTTGTCACCCCCAGTGCTGGGGCCTGCAGGCACCTTGGCACCCCTTGTCACAGGCTGTGCCACCCAGCAAAGCCCAGCAGGCCGGGAGGAGGAGAGCCCGGGGGCAGCGCAGCTCCTTGAGCAGTCGCTCCTGCCAGGGACCCGGGCCAAAGCCACCCCTGAGCAGCCACTGCCAGCCCCGACCCTCCGTGCCCCGTGACAGCTCCCCCAGCCCGAGGGGACAGAGTCAGGCCCTGTCAGGACCCAGGGCAGCCCCTCTCCCGTCAGGAGCCAGGGCTGGCCGTGGCCCCGGGCTCGTGGCAGGGCTCCCGCTCGAGGCTGCTCCTGTGCCTGGGGCCTCTGGGCACTCAGGGCGGCTCCGTGAGCAGCTGCAGCGGGAGGGACCTTGGTGCATGACTCCCATTTCCCAGGGGCTGGGATCGAGCCCCAGAGGCCTCGAAGCTGAGGGGCCTCCAGCTTTGGCTGCTGTTGGGCCATGCAAGGGCAGGCCCTGGGGGAAGAGCTGCTGCCACCCAGCCGTGCCCAGGGCTGAGCCTGGCACAGCAATTACCTCCTGTGCCTGTGTCCGTGCCTGGCATTGTTTTCCCTCCTGCTGTCCAGGCTGGAACCGAGCCACTGCTTCTTCCGTGAAGTGGCTCCTTCTGCACGGATTTTTTGTCCATCACTTGAGAAAGAAAAGGATGAGCTGGATCAGATGGAAACATTCCCCAATCGAGAAGTGGCACCTTCAGGAGGCAATGCTTGCCAAAATCATGGAGAAGGTTCAAAAAACATCTGGGCTTTTGGGGCAGAGGCAGGGCCCTCATTTTCAAAGACCTGCCAGGGCTGAGCCACAGGAGCTGTGAGGGGATTGCACAGGGCCAGGGCACACACGAGCATGGCTCTGTCCTGGCACATGCAGCGATTCCCCCCCGTCCAAGATTTGTGCTCTGAGTTGGCAGCTCTCCTACGAGGAAAGGCCTTGACCTACCCTCACCATCTCCCAGAGACTTATCCCTGAACGTGGGTTGGGAAGCCAGACGACCTTCACCAGCAGGTTCATCTGCAAAGAAAGGAAGGACAGAACAGCTCCCAGCACTGCAGGAGATGCTCAGGCTGCCTGGGGATGACAGAGGAGCCCCACAATCTAGAGCCCTGCTCTCCCCCTCTGCCCTTTCCCCACCATGGGCACCCCTTCCCGCCCCTCCCAGGTCTCAGGCAGTGTCTCCCCCAGAGGGACCCCAGCAGGACTGCTCAGGACCCAAGTGCCCTCAGCCTGCTCAGGAGAATTCCTCTGGGCTGTGCCCTCACTGCCAAGCATCAGAGATGGCAGCTCAAGGCTCAGTAGGGCTCTGGCACAGAGGTACAGCAATTACCTTGTGTGACTGTGCCTGACTTCGCCTCCCTTCCTGCAGCAGAGGCTGCAAATGAGCCACTGCTTCCTCTGGGAAATGCTTCCTTCTGCATAGTCTCTCCATCCACTTCTGGAGGAAGGAAAAGGAACAGCTGGATGAGATGGAACCGTTCCCCACTGGGGCAGTGGCACCTTCAGGAGACAATACTTATGAAAGGCAATGATAAGGATCAGGAAAAGGCAAAGGCTCTTCAGGCTAACCAGAGCACTCCATTCTCAAAAGAGATGCCTCTCCTAATTTACTCTAAGTCTGGGAAATTTCAGGGGATCTCAGGGCATGTCCAACCCATGGGACACTTTGTGCTGGCTGTCAGCTGATGCCAAATGCCTTCCTGCAGAGGCTGGGGAGAAGCTGCAGCCAGCCCAGGCTGGGAAACATCCCCTCAGGGTGTGACAGCAGCAGTGGGGCAGCGAGGCTGCCATGGATCCCTTCCCGCTGTGCCGGGCACGGCGTGCCCAGATGTGCAGAGAAAGGCCCCGGCTGCCGAGTGTCAGGAGGAGGCTGACGGAAATGCGCTCACCTTGTCCTCCCTGCAGTGTCTCCTTCAGCATTTGCTGCATTGTTTCAGATGGTTCCAGGGATTTCTTGTCCGCCGTGTCTTTGGTCTTTCCTCTCGGAGGACCTTAATAGGAAGTAGTTCCATTTCAGATGAATGGATCCCACGAAAGCACAGTGAGCTCAGCCTGTGGGGTCAGCAGGGACACACTACTCACCCCTGCGATGGGAGCTGGGCTTGGGTGCAGCAACCAGCAAAGGCCCTTGAAAAGTGTTCCCTGCAGACACACCTGTAAATCACCAGCCACAGAAGCTTCTGTCATCAGCTCCCTGCCAGGTTGTCAATGATTATTGCTTGGTGGGACAGTGAGAATATACCTGCAGGAGGCTCCAAGGGCTTCAAAACTTTTTTCAGCCAAGCTAATGGAGAATCATTGCCAGGAACCTCACCTGGAAGGGAGAGCAGATCAGAAACATTTCCATGGTGTGCTGGGATCCCCTTCTGTCTTAGGGAACTGGGCACTGCAAGGGGCTCGGGGAAGGCTGTGGGGGCCAGATGTGAATGGACATGGCCAAAGCTGCAGAGGGGCCTGGGGAGGTCTGGGGTGTCTTCTGGTCACTCTCCACTGTCTTTGCATGCCCTTTGTAACATCCCTGGAGAGGTGGGGAAACAGCCCAGGACCACTGGGGCTCTCTCTGGCCCACAGAGGAAATCCTGCTTAAATCCCAGCGGAAAACTGCAGAAGGCCCTGCCACAGCCATCCCTCCCAACCTCCCTCCCTCCTTTGGCTGGCCCAGCTCCGCCAGCCCAAGGGTAGAGAGGCAGGCCCTCTCAGGGCACACTGGAGCCCTGCTCTCCCCCTCAGCCCTTTCCCCACCATGGGCACCCCTTGCAGCCCCTCCCAGGTCTCAGGCAGTGTCTACCCCAGAGGATCCCCAGCAGGAATGCTCAGTACCCGAGTGCCCTGAGCCTGCTCAGGAGAATTCCTCTGGGCTGTGCCTGTCTTGCCCAGGCTGTGCCCTCACTGCCAAGCATCAGAGATGGCAGCTCAAGGCTCAGCAGGGCACAAGATCCATGGATCCCACAAAAGCAATTCCCAACCTGTGGGGTCAGCAGGGACACACTACTCACCCCTGCGATGGGAGCTGGGCTTGGGTGCAGCCTCCAGACCCGGAGTTGGAGAAATCCTCCCTGCAGACACACCTGTAAATCACCAGCCACAGAAGCTTCTGTCATCAGCTCCCTGCCAGGTTGTCAATGATTATTCCTTGATGGGACAGTGAGAATATACCTGCAGGAGGTCCAGAGGGCTTCAAAACTTCATACCGCCAGACTAATGGAGAAACCTTTGCAGGAACTTCACCTAGAAGGGAACAGAGACCAGTACCATTTCCATGGTGTGCTGGGCTCCCCTTCTGCCTTAGGGAACTGGGCACTGCAAGGGGCTCGGGGGAGGCTGTGGGGGCCAGATGTGAATGGACATGGCCAAAGCTGCAGAAGGGCCTGGAGAGCTCTGGGCTGGCTCTGGTCGTTCTGACCACTCTTCCCATGCAGTGTGCAAGATCTCTGGAGGGGCAGCTGGACAACTGAGGGCTTCATGGGACACTTCCCTGCCTTCCTGCAACATAGCCTGGCACAGAATCAGTCTTCAAGTGCCAGCCCCTCCCAGGCCTCAGGCAGTGTCTCCCCTAGAGGGTCCCCAGCAGGACTGCTCAGGACCTGAGTGCCCTCAGCCTGCTCAGGAGAATTCCTCAGGGCTGTGCCCGTTGTTTCCAGGCTGTGCCCTCACTGCCAAGCATCAGAGATGGCAGCCCAGGGCTCAGCAGGGCTCAGGCCTAGAGGCACAGCAATTACCTTGTGTGACTGTGCCTGGCATCACCTCCCTTCCTGCAGCAGAACTTTGCACAGAACCACTGCTTCCTTGGGGAAGTGCTTCCTTCTGAACGGTTTTTCCTTCAATTTTTGAAGAAAGGAAAGGGACAGCTGGTTGAGATGGGATTCTTACCCACTGGGGAAGAGGCAAATACAGGAGACAACACGTTTGAAAGTCATGGATAAGGAACAGAAAACACCCAGCATTTAGGGACTGTGCCAGCCTGGTCCTTTCTCTAAACAGCCGCTTCACCTGAACTACCTCAAGGCCAAAGAATTGCAAGGATCTCAGGGGGTGCATGGCCATTGGGACACTTTGGGCTCCCTGTGAGCTGATGCTAAATGCCTTCCTCCAGAGGCTGGGAAACATCCCCTGAGGCTGTGACAGCAGCAGCACTGGGGCAGCGAGGCTGCCATGGATCCCTTCCTGCTGTGCCGGGCACGGCGTGCCCAGATGGGCAGAGAAAGGCCCTGGCTGGGGAGTGTCAGGGGAAGGCTGAGGACAATGCACCCACCTTGTTCTCTCTGCAGCATCTCCTTCAGCATTTGCCACATAGCTTCAGATGGTTCGAGGGATTTCTTGGCTGCTGTGTCTCTGATTGTTCCTGTCGGAGGGCCTTAGCAGAAAGAAGTTCAATTTCCCTGGAATGGATGCCACAAATGCAGTGCTCATCCTGAGGGGTCATCAGGGACACACTACTCACCCCTACGATGGGAGCTGGGCTTGTGTGCAGTAAGCAGAATGGAATTTGGAGAAATCCTCCCGGCAGACACACCTGTAACTCAATAGGCAGTGAAGCTTCTGTCATCTCTGCTGCTGTGCACAGGCAGCACTGAGCCCCAGGAGCAGTGAGGGGATTGCACAGGGCCAGGGCACACACGAGCACGGCTCTGTCCTGGCACCTGCAGCGATGCCGCCCTGCCTGAGCTTTGGGCTCTGAGCTGGCAGCTCCCCCGTGGGGAAAGGCCTTGACCTACCCTCACCATGTCCCAGAGACACATCCCTGAACGTGGGTTGGGAAGCCAGATCACCTTCACCAACAGGTTCATCTGCAAAGAAAGGCAGGACAGAACAGCTCCCATCACTGCAGGAGATGCTCAGGCTGCCTGGGGCTGACAGAGCTGCCGCACAATGCACAGCCCGGGGCACAGCCCTGGGCCCTTCCATTCCCTCTAAGCTCTTCTCTTCTCTGTGGCTGCACAGAGCACACCAAAGGAGACCCTGGCATTGCACATGGGAAGAGGATTGACAGTTAAATGCTCCTTCCTTCTACTGACATCGATCCTGTGGGATCACCAGAGCTCTTGAAGGTAGCAGGGCAAGGATTCCAGAATCCATCAGCCCTGACTTGACCTCAACAAAAACTTCATGACTGAACTTTTGCCAGCTTGACGGAGTATTCTGCCAGTAAAGAGAGAAATTCAAAACTTGCCTCCAGCATTCCCCAAGATCTTCAAAGGTACATTCACCAACACTTCCATGTATTCCATGTTGTGATCACAGCCTAGAAGGGAGCAGAGATCAGACTCATTTCCATGCTGTGCTGGGATCCCCTTATGCCTTAGGGAACTGGACACTGCAAGGGGGTCGGGTAAGGCTGTGGGGGCCAGATGTGAATGGACATGGCCAAAGCTGCAGAGTGGCCTGGGGAGCTACGGACAGGCTTCTGATCACTCTGCACATTCTATTCATCCTCTACAACATCCCAGCTAGGGTGGCTGGAGCAGCTGTCCCAGGAAAGGGGAGTCAGGTCCCCGGCTCACCTGCTCCCTGTGCTCGTCGTGGAGCTGCCTGGGCAGCCCTGGCAGGCAGGGCCACTCCCAGGAGGAACAGGAGGAAGAGGCGCAGAGCAAGGGCCATTGTGCCTTGCCCTCTGCCAGTCCCGCAGCTCTTGCTGCCACCGCTCTCCTGACAACAATGTACCAAAATCAGCACCACTGCTGCCACCACCGCTGCTGCTGCTGCTGCCGCAACAGTTGTGGTCATGGACTGACTGGTGGGTGGCTGTGGTGCTGTGCAACCACGGGGCTCTGGCACCTCTGTGACCTCAGAGCCTGCTGTGACCTCAGCCTTCTGTGACCCCAGAGCCTGCTGTGAGCTCATGGCCTCAGCAATCCCCCCAGAGTGCACTCCCATGTATTGAATTGGCTGCCCTGACTGTAAATGTTTTTCTTGATCAAAGGTCCATTGCTTAGCTAAAGCTTTGATTTGCCTGCTGACATTGCTGATCAGGCTGTGTCCCTGGAGATGCTCTTGATAGCTCCCCTCTTTTCCAGGATATCTTTCTTGAAGAGGTCCATGCTCAGATAGTCTGCTGTAACAAACAGAATCACTGAATCACAGAACATGTTGAGTACAAATGGACCCACAGTGACCATGGAGTCCAGCTCCTGGCCGTACACCACAGCATCCTCAAGAGTCATGCCATGTGCTTGAGAGCATTGTCCAAATGCATCTTGAGCTCTCTCAAACATGGTGATGTCTAGGGATGCCTCCTTCAGTGCCCAGCTGTCCTCTTGGATAAAAACCTTTTTCTAGCATCAACCTAAATCTCCCCTGACACAACTTCAGGCCATTCCCTATCACTGGGGACAAGAGAAAGAGATGAGTTCCTGCCTCTCCTCTTCCCATCTTGAGGAATTTGGAGACGCCAATGAGGTCTCCCATCAGAGTCCCCTCCAGCAGAAGAGACAAAGAGTCCTCTGCTGCTCTTCACACAGCTTCCCCTTAGGCCCTTCACCATCTTCACTGCCCTCCTTTGAACACTCTTTGTTAGAGTGCAGTGACCAAAACTTGAGACAATATTTGAGGTGAGGCCAGCCCAGAGCAGAGCAGAGCAGAGCAGAGTGTGACAATCCCTCCCTGGCCTGACTGGCCATGCTGGGCCTGGTGCCCCTCAGCACAGGGATGTGCTCCCTGGCTGCCAGGGCAGTGCTGACTCTATCCAACTTTCCACCCAGAATGATTCCCAGGTCCCCTTGCACAGTCCTGCTCTCCAGCATCTCGTTCCCCAGCCTGCCCGTACATGCATGGTTGCCCCATCCCAGGTGCACCATCTGGCACTTTCCCTTGTTGAACTTCACTGGGTGGTTGTTGGTCCAGCCCTCCAGTTTGTCCAGGTCCTGCCCTGAGCCCGGGGATGCTCAGCACGGGCTCCCCCAGCCCCTCGGGGCCTCGCTGCTGGTCACAGCAGCCCCTGCCTGGCTCCTGCCTGCCCGCACTGTGGGCATCCATGGCTGCTCCTGGACATGGAGCTCAGCCAGTGCTGGTGATGTTTGGGCACTGCTGGTGCTACCAACCAGACACTGGGGTGGCAGCTCCGTCTCTTTATTGGAATGGAAGGCCTGGGCCAAGCTCTTATCTGGCAGGAGGGACCCACCTTCAGTCTGGGCCAGAGACCAGGGCCAGATCCTTCACGGGGAGAGGGTTTTGTTTTGCCTGCTGGCAGCATGTGCCCAGCACCAAGCTAGCAATGCAGCTGGGACAGGGACATCAGGCATGGGCAAGGAGATGCAGAATGGCAGGTACAGGTGTCCCTGAGGTGTTCAGAAGAACTTCTGAGGGCACAGAGATGTGACTGTGCAGATAGGCCATGGTACAGTGGCACAGTGAACAGTGTCAATGCTGTACCCTTCATGCACAGATTGTGTCCATCCTGCGGTCAGGGAATTCATCAAAGTGAATTCAGAACACGTGTTCCGATCTCGCTGTGCACTTCTCTGGAATCAAGGTGGAGCGTGAGTCTGTGCTGTGCTCCACTGCTGAGCTGGCAGCTGACTGGATATGGCCAGGATGTTCTCTGTTTTCCCCAGAGCTGGGATGTGGGGCACTTTGCCATCCCTTGGCACAGGCTGTGTCACCCAACACAGCCCAGGAGGCTGGGAGGAGGAGAGCCCGTGGGCAGCAGGAAGCTGAGAGAACTCCCTGCTCTAGAACGGAGGGAGTTTTTTCAGAAGCAGAGTGACTTCAAGGGATTCCCAGTGCTTGCCTTCAAAGTTTGCCTCTAAAGACTGAGAGGTAAGCTTCTCAGAAATCCATGGGTATATCTAGGAAGAGAAAAATTTGGTTGTGACAAGGTACAAATCTCCTGTGGGAAAAGAACCTCTGCAGTAGAATGGTTGTCTTGGGGTTTGTAACTTCTTTCCAGAGCAAAGAGCACCAATTTAGTACAACTTTATTTTTTTATACTGGAAGTGTAAAAATGGTCAAAGCTTTTCAGAATTTCAAAGCTACTTTGAAAAATCCTAAGCTACTGGGGGAAAAGAATGAAATATTTGGGGATATCCTTCTCTAAACATATTTCTAAAAATTTCTAAAGACTGGAAATTTCTAAAAGTGAAGAAAAAGGGGTTGATTTTTTTCAGGAGCCCCCGAGCCCAACTGCTGCCTGTCTAGCCCTGGCTGTGCCAGACAAAATACTCATCCAGTGCTAGTGGTACAACCCAGACATCAGAGCTCAAGCTCAAAGGTGTTGATGGACTCAGGCACTCCCTTGGCTGGAGGGCCCCTGCTTCTGCCTTGGCTGGAGAGCTGGACCAGTCAGTTTGGGGACAGAGGGTCCTGTTGTTTGTGGTGGTGGCAGCATGTGCACAGTAATTATCTGGTAATGCAGCTGCAGCATGGAAAAAGGGCAGGTGCATGGAGACGCAAGAAAACAGATCCACTTCATCCAGAGTGAAGACTTTGACTGGTCTTGTGAAGGAGGACAAGGGCTCCTGCGGAGAAAGGAGCGGCTGAGGCCCCGGCTGCCGGTGGCACACAGGGACCCTCCTGCACAGCAGGGCCCAGAGCTGGCAAGGCTCCCCAGCACGGCTGGAGCTGCTGGCACAGCTTGGCCCAGCTGGACAGCTGCCCCTCAAGGAACTGGCGAGCAGGGGATGGCTCTGGGCAGGCTCCCCGGCCAGGAGCGGGCCCCAGAGCGCCTCTGCCTTTCAAGGGCAATCCGCTCCCTGCTCTTTCTCCTCCCCACCTCGCTTTGCCTCGGCCCGCTGCTCCTGGGGCTGCTCCTGGGCAGGATTAATAATCAGGGATTACTCTGTCAAGAAAGGGACATTGAGAAGTTGTCTCCAGCGTGCATCGTGATCTTCACACTGTGACTGGACAGGACTTGTAGTCAACTCATATCTTGAGCCCAGTCTGGATGAGAGCACAGATCAGAAATGTTTTCATGGTGCACTCGATTCCCCTTCTGCTTGAGGCACCTGGGCACTGCATGGAAGTTTTCAGTGTGAGAAGCCACCGCCTCCATTGTAACCCCGGGTGCGCCCTGTGCCCCTGGAATGGCCGTGGCTGTAAATTTGTCTTTGGCTGCAGCACAGGGCCAGGGCGTAGCAAGGCCCTTGTTATGTTTGTGCCTCTGGTGCTGCTCATCAGCCCCATCGCAGCTGGACCCATGGCCCTTCCCCACCGGGGCCCTGACCCAGCTGCCGGACCCGAGCCGACGAGGGCCTGGCGGCTCTGGAACCTCCGCCTGGCCCACAAGGGATGGGCTCTGCCCACCCACTAGGCCCGCAGGCCGGGCCCAAGGCTGTGCAGAAAGCTTCCCGCTGAGTTTGCGTAAGCTCGAGGGAGAGAGTGGGAGTGTGCCTTTGGTGTGCTGAGAAGCCGAACAAAACACGTCTAATTTATCCCTGGCGCACCCCTCATAAGACATGCCTGCACACCTTAGCGGAGACCATAAATACTCCTTTGTGCCTCAAGAGGGATCCCAGCACATCTTAGCAGAGAGCCGAAAATATTCCTGTGTGCCTCACAAAAGAATCCAGCCCCTGCCCACCTTAGGAAGGACTCAGCTCCTCTGCAGGCCTTGACAGCAGCCACTAAACCGCCATGTAAATCATAAAGAGCTCAATCCCCCTGCCAGCCGTACAGAGGTCTCCAGTCATGTGTACACCATGGAAGGGACCAGAAATCCCCTGAGAACCTCATGAGGAACCCCACCCACATGCACCACTGACAACGAGCCCAAATCCCGCATGTCTTACTGGAAAACTCAACCCCCCCACCCCACCTCCCCCAGCCCCATGTGCCTCATGACGGACCCCAGTCATCTGCCAGCCTTACAGAGGTCCCCATCACCTGCGTGCTATGAGGTAGCCAGGCCTGCCATTAACTGTAGCCAGCAGTGTGTTCCCTGACAGAAACCCTTTCCACTGCCCTTCTGGGAATTGGGATAACCTGTCGAGGTGCCGGCTACATCTGTGAGAGCAAAGCGGAGCAGGAGCCTGTGCTGTGCTCCGCTGCTGAGCTGGCACCTCGCTGGATATGGCCAGGATGTTCTCTGTTCCCCCCAGATCTGGGGCCCGGGGCACTTTGCCACCCCTTGGCACAGGCTGTGCCA
Source organism: Cinclus cinclus (assembly GCF_963662255.1). NCBI lineage: Eukaryota > Metazoa > Chordata > Aves > Passeriformes > Cinclidae > Cinclus > Cinclus cinclus. The sequence goes on along the minus strand of NW_026912171.1, from coordinate 43,399 downwards.
CCCAACACAGCTCAGAAGGCTGGGAGGAGGAGAGCCCAGGGGCGGCAGGAAGCAGAGAGAACCCCCTGCTCTAGAACTGAGGGAGTTCTTTCAGAAGCAAAGAGAGTGACTTCAAGGGATTCCCACTGTTTCCCTTCAAAGTTTGCCTCTGCATACTGAGAGGTGAGCGTATCAGAAATACCAGAATAGAGCTGGGAAAAGGCTTTAAGTAATATGATTGTGACAAGGTACAAATCTCCTGTGGGAAAAGATCCTCTGCATTAGGCTTGGTGTCTTGGGGTGTCTTAGTTCATCCTAGAGTAAAGAGTACCAGTCGAGTACAAGTTTATTTTTTATTCTGCGACTGTAAGAATGTTCTAAGCTTTTCAGAATTCTACAAGTACTTTCAAGAATACTGTTGTGGGAAAAGGGAAGAAACATTTGGGGATTTCATTATACAAAAAGACACCCTTCCCAATATTTCTAAGATTCTCTAATTTCTAAAAATGAAAAATGAAGCAAAACTGTTGCCCCATGCTCATCTGCTGCCTGCCCAGTCCTGGCTGTGCCCAGACAAGGAGCTCTGCCAGGACTGGTGGTACCACCCAGACACCAGAGCTGAAGCCCAAAGGCTCTGCTGGAATAAAGGCTGTCCCTGGCAGGAGGGGGCCACCTTCAGTCCTGGCCAGACACCAGGGCCAGCACCTCTGGGGACAGAGGGTCCTGTTCCGGGTGATTGTGGCACAGTAACCATGTCAAAAGGTAACCCTAGCTGGGACAATGGACACTGTCTTGGGGATGGCCAGTGATGGGCAAAGGCGCCTCCGGTTGATGGCTTTGGCTGGTCCCAGGAATCTGCAGGAACGTTCCTGTGGAGAGCGGCTGAGGCCCCGGCTGCCGGTGGCACACAGGGACCCTCCTGCACAGCAGGGCCCAGAGCTGGCAAGGCTCCCCAGCATGGCTGGAGCTGCTGGCACAGCTTGGCCCAGCTGGACAGCTGTCCCTCAAGGAACCGGCGAGCAGGGGATGGCTCTGGGCAGGCTCCCCGGCCAGGAGCGGGCCCCAGAGCGCCTCTGCCTTTCAAGGGCAATCTGCTCCCTGCTCTTTCTCCTCCCCACCTCGCTTTGCCTCGGCCCGCTGCTCCTGGGGCTGCTCTTGGCCACGCAGCTTCAGTGGGAGCCAGCACTGGCTGCAGCCCCAGCGGGCACCCCAGGACAAGGCCCAGGAATTAGGAAGCCAATTAAAGCACTGGGCAGCAGCAGAACCCTCAGCAGGGCTATGTGGACAAGCACTGACCATGCACAACTCCACAGCAGCCTGACTGGGAGCGTTTCCTGTCTACAGGCAGCCATCAAATGAAGATGTATGAGGGGGAGAGCTACAAAACACTCACCGTTTACTCTTCCAGCTATTCCAAATTCTGATGCAGCATAATATGAAGATAAGCTCCACAACGAGCAGGCCTATCATTAACTCTACCCAACAGAGTGTTCCCTGACATAAATGCTTTCTACTGCCCTTCTGGGAATTGGGAACATATGTTGAGGTGCCAGCTGCATCTGTGGCAGCAATGGGGATTTTGACTTTGTGCTGCGCTCCACTGCTGAGCTGGGAGCTCGCGGGATACAGCCAGGACACTCTTTGTCACCCCCAGTGCTGGGGCCTGCAGGCACCTTGGCACCCCTTGTCACAGGCTGTGCCACCCAGCAAAGCCCAGCAGGCCGGGAGGAGGAGAGCCCGGGGGCAGCGCAGCTCCTTGAGCAGTCGCTCCTGCCAGGGACCCGGGCCAAAGCCATCCCTGAGCAGCCACTGCCAGCCCTGACCCTCCGTGCCCCGTGACAGCTCCCCCAGCCCGAGGGGACAGAGTCAGGCCCTGTCAGGACCCAGGGCAGCCCCTCTCCCGTCAGGAGCCAGGGCTGGCCGTGGCCCCGGGCTCGTGGCAGGGCTCCCGCTCGAGGCTGCTCCTGTGCCTGGGGCCTCTGGGCACTCAGGGCGGCTCCGTGAGCAGCTGCAGCGCGAGAGACCTTGGTGCATGACTCCCATTTCCCAGGGGCTGGGATCGAGCCCCAGAGGCCTCGAAGCCGAGGGGCCTCCAGCTTTGGCTGCTGCTGGGCCATGCAAGGGCAGGCCCTGGGGGAAGAGCTGCTGCCACCCAGCCTTGCCCAGGGCTGAGCATGGCACAGCAATTACCTCCTGTGCCTGTGTCCGTGCCTGGCATTGTTTTCCCTCCTGCTGTCCAGGCTGGCACCGAGCCACTGCTTCTTCCGTGAAGTGGCTCCTTCTGCACGGATTTTTTGTCCATCACTTGAGAAAGAAAAGGGTGAGCTGGATCAGATGGAAACATTCCCCAATCGAGAAGTGGCACCTTCAGGAGGCAATGCTTGCCAAAATCATGGAGAAGGTTCAAAAAACATCTGGGCTTTTGGGGCAGAGGCAGGGCCCTCATTTTCAAAGACCTGCCAGGGCTGAGCCACAGGTGAGGGCACACACGAGCACGGCTCTGTCCTGGCACATGCAGCGATTCCCCCCGTCCAAGATTTGTGCTCTGAGTTGGCAGCTCTCCTACGAGGAAAGGCCTTGACCTACCCTCACCATCTCCCAGAGACTTATCCCTGAACGTGGGTTGGGAAGCCAGACGACCTTCACCAGCAGGTTCATCTGCAAAGAAAGGAAGGACAGAACAGCTCCCAGCACTGCAGGAGATGCTCAGGCTGCCTGGGGATGACAGAGGAGCCCCACAATCTAGAGCCCTGCTCTCCCCCTCTGCCCTTTCCCCACCATGGGCACCCCTTCCCGCCCCTCCCAGGTCTCAGGAAGTGTCTCCCTCAGAGTGACCCCAGCGGGACTGCTCAGGACCCAAGTGCCCTCAGCCTGCTCAGGAGAATTCCTCTGGGCTGTGCCCTCACTGCCAAGCATCAGAGATGGCAGCTCAAGGCTCAGCAGGGCTCTGGCACAGAGGCACAGCAATTACCTTGTGTGACTGTGCCTGACTTCGCCTCCCTTCCTGCAGCAGAGGCTGCAAATGAGCCACTGCTTCCTCTGGGAAATGCTTCCTTCTGCATAGTCTCTCCATCCACTTCTGGAGGAAGGAAAAGGAACAGCTGGATGAGATGGAACCGTTCCCCACTGGGGCAGTGGCACCTTCAGGAGACAATACTTATGAAAGACAATGATAAGGATCAGGAAAAGGCAAAGGCTCTTCAGGCTAACCAGAGCACTCCATTCTCAAAAGAGATGCCTCTCCTAATTTACTCTAAGTCTGGGAAATTTCAGGGGATCTCAGGGCATGTCCAACCCATGGGACACTTTGTGCTGGCTGTCAGCTGATGCCAAATGCCTTCCTGCAGAGGCTGGGGAGAAGCTGCAGCCAGCCCAGGCTGGGAAACATCCCCTCAGGGTGTGATGGCAGCAGTGGGGCAGCGAGGCTGCCATGGATCCCTTCCCGCTGTGCCGGGCACGGCGTGCCCAGATGTGCAGAGAAAGGCCCCGGCTGCCGAGTGTCAGGAGGAGGCTGACGGAAATGCACTCACCTTGTCCTCCCTGCAGTGTCTCCTTCAGCATTTGCTGCATTGTTTCAGATGGTTCCAGGGATTTCTTGTCCGCCGTGTCTTTGGTCTTTCCTCTTGGAGGACCTTAATAGGAAGTAGTTCCATTTCAGATGAATGGATCCCACGAAAGCACAGTGAGCTCAGCCTGTGGGGTCAGCAGGGACACACTACTCACCCCTGCGATGGGAGCTGGGCTTGGGTGCAGCAACCAGCAAAGGCCCTTGAAAAGTGTTCCCTGCAGACACACCTGTAAATCACCAGCCACAGAAGCTTCTGTCATCAGCTCCCTGCCAGGTTGTCAATGATTATTGCTTGGTGGGACAGTGAGAATATACCTGCAGGAGGCTCCAAGGGCTTCAAAACTTTTTTCAGCCAAGCTAATGGAGAATCATTGCCAGGAACCTCACCTGGAAGGGAGAGCAGATCAGAAACATTTCCATGGTGTGCTGGGATCCCCTTCTGCCTTAGGGAACTGGGCACTGCAAGAGGCTCAGGGAAGGCTGTGGGGGCCAGATGTGAATGGACATGGCCAAAGCTGCAGAAGGGCCTGGAGAGCTCTGGGCTGGCTCTGGTCGTTCTGACCACTCTTCCCATGCAGTGTGCAAGATCTCTGGAGGGGCAGCTGGACAACTGAGGGCTTCATGGGACACTTCCCTGCCTTCCTGCAACATAGCCTGGCACAGAATCAGTCTTCAAGTGCCAGCCCCTCCCAGGCCTCAGGCAGTGTCTCCCCTAGAGGGTCCCCAGCAGGACTGCTCAGGACCTGAGTGCCCTGAGCCTGCTCAGGAGAATTCCTCAGGGCTGTGCCCGTTGTTTCCAGGCTGTGCCCTCACTGCCAAGCATCAGAGATGGCAGCCCAGGGCTCAGCAGGGCTCAGGCCTAGAGGCACAGCAATTACCTTGTGTGACTGTGCCTGGCATCACCTCCCTTCCTGCAGCAGAACTTTGCACAGAATCACTGCTTCCTTGGGGAAGTGCTTCCTTCTGAACGGTTTTTCCTTCAATTTTTGAAGAAAGGAAAGGGACAGCTGGTTGAGATGGGATTCTTACCCACTGGGGAAGAGGCAAATACAGGAGACAACACGTTTGAAAGTCATGGATAAGGAACAGAAAACACCCAGCCTTTAGGGACTGTGCCAGCCTGGTCCTTTCTCTAAACAGCCGCTTCACCTGAACTACCTCAAGGCCAAAGAATTGCAAGGATCTCAGGGGGTGCATGGCCATTGGGACACTTTGGGCTCCCTGTGAGCTGATGCTAAATGCCTTCCTCCAGAGGCTGGGAAACATCCCCTGAGGCTGTGACAGCAGCAGCACTGGGGCAGCGAGGCTGCCATGGATCCCTTCCTGCTGTGCCGGGCACGGCGTGCCCAGATGTGCAGAGAAAGGCCCTGGCTGGGGAGTGTCAGGGGAAGGCTGAGGACAATGCACCCACCTTGTTCTCTCTGCAGCATCTCCTTCAGCATTTGCCACATAGCTTCAGATGGTTCGAGGGATTTCTTGGCTGCTGTGTCTCTGATTGTTCCTGTCGGAGGGCCTTAGCAGAAAGAAGTTCAATTTCCCTGGAATGGATGCCACAAATGCAGTGCTCAACCTGAGGGGTCATCAGGGACACACTACTCACCCCTACGATGGGAGCTGGGCTTGTGTGCAGTAAGCAGAATGGAATTTGGAGAAATCCTCCCGGCAGACACACCTGTAACTCAACAGGCACAGAAGCTTCGGTCATCTCTGGTGCTGTGCACAGGCAGCACTGAGCCCCAGGAGCAGTGAGGGGATTGCACAGGGCCAGGGCACACACGAGCACGGCTCTGTCCTGGCACCTGCAGCGATGCCGCCCTGCCTGAGCTTTGGGCTCTGAGCTGGCAGCTCCCCCGTGGGGAAAGGCCTTGACCTACCCTCACCATGTCCCAGAGACACATCCCTGAACGTGGGTTGGGAAGCCAGATCACCTTCACCAACAGGTTCATCTGCAAAGAAAGGCAGGACAGAACAGCTCCCATCACTGCAGGAGATGCTCAGGCTGCCTGGGGCTGACAGAGCTGCCGCACAATGCACAGCCCGGGGCACAGCCCTGGGCCCTTCCATTCCCTCTAAGCTCTTCTCTTCTCTGTGGCTACACAGAGCACACCAAAGGAGACCCTGGCATTGCACATGGGAAGAGGATTGACAGTTAAATGCTCCTTCCTTCTACTGACATCGATCCTGTGGGATCACCAGAGCTCTTGAAGGTAGCAGGGCAAGGATTCCAGAATCCATCAGCCCTGACTTGACCTCAACAAAAACTTCATGACTGAACTTTTGCCAGCTTGACGGAGTATTCTGCCAGTAAAGAGAGAAATTCAAAACTTGCCTCCAGCATTCCCCAAGATCTTCAAAGGTACATTCACCAACACTTCCATGTATTCCATGTTGTGATCACAGCCTAGAAGGGAGCAGAGATCAGACTCATTTCCATGCTGTGCTGGGATCCCCTTATGCCTTAGGGAACTGGACACTGCAAGGGGGTCGGGTAAGGCTGTGGGGGCCAGATGTGAATGGACATGGCCAAAGCTGCAGAGTGGCCTGGGGAGCTACGGACAGGCTTCTGATCACTCTGCACACTCTATTCATCCTCTACAACATCCCAGCTAGGGTGGCTGGAGCAGCTGTCCCAGGAAAGGGGAGTCAGGTCCCCGGCTCACCTGCTCCCTGTGCTCGTCGTGGAGCTGCCTGGGCAGCCCTGGCAGGCAGGGCCACTCCCAGGAGGAACAGGAGGAAGAGGCGCAGAGCAAGGGCCATTGTGCCTTGCCCTCTGCCAGTCCCGCAGCTCTTGCTGCCACCGCTCTCCTGACAACAATGTACCAAAATCAGCACCACTGCTGCCACCACCGCTGCTGCTGCTGCTGCCGCAACAGTTGTGGTCACGGACTGACTGGTGGGTGGCTGTGGTGCTGTGCAACCACGGGGCTCTGGCACCTCTGTGACCTCAGAGCCTGCTGTGACCTCAGCCTTCTGTGACCCCAGAGCCTGCTGTGAGCTCATGGCCTCAGCAATCCCCCCAGAGTGCACTCCCATGTATTGAATTGGCTGCCCTGATTGTAAATGTTTTTCTTGATCAAAGGGCCATTGGTTAGGAAAACTTTTGATTTGCCTGCTGACATTGCTGATCAGGCTGTGTCCCTGGAGATGCTCTTGATAGCTCCCCTCTTTTCCAGGATATCTTTCTTGAAGAGGTCCATGCTCAGATAGTCTGCTGTAACAAACAGAATCACTGAATCACAGAACATGTTGAGTACAAATGGACCCACAGTGACCATGGAGTCCAGCTCCTGGCCGTACACCACAGCATCCTCAAGAGTCATGCCATGTGCTTGAGAGCATTGTCCAAACACATCTTGAGCTCTCTCAAACATGGTGATGTCTAGGGATGCCTCCTTCAGTGCCCAGCTGTCCTCTTGGATAAAAACCTTTTTCTAGCATCAACCTAAATCTCCCCTTACACAACTTCAGGCCATTCCCTATCACTGGGGACAAGAGAAAGAGATGAGTTCCTGCCTCTCCTCTTCCCATCTTGAGGAATTTGGAGACGCCGATGAGGTCTCCCATCAGAGTCCCCTCCAGCAGAAGAGACAAAGAGTCCTCTGCTGTTCTTCACACAGCTTCCCCTTAGGCCCTTCACCATCTTCACTGCCCTCCTTTGAACACTCTTTGTTAGAGTGCAGTGACCAAAACTTGAGACAATATTTGAGGAGAGGCCAGCCCAGAGCAGAGCAGAGCAGAGCAGAGTGTGACAATCCCTCCCTGGCCTGACTGGCCATGCTGGGCCTGGTGCCCCTCAGCACAGGGATGTGCTCCCTGGCTGCCAGGGCAGTGCTGACTATATCCAACTTTCCACCCAGAATGATTCCCAGGTCCCCTTGCACAGTCCTGCTCTCCAGCATCTCGTTCCCCAGCCTGCCCGTACATGCATGGTTGCCCCATCCCAGGTGCACCATCTGGCACTTTCCCTTGTTGAACTTCACTGGGTGGTTGTTGGTCCAGCCCTCCAGTTTGTCCAGGTCCTGCCCTGAGCCCAGGGATGCTCAGCACGGGCTCCCCCAGCCCCTCGGGGTCCCGCTGCTGGTCACAGCAGCCCCTGCCTGGCTCCTGCCTGCCCGCACTGTGGGCATCCATGGCTGCTCCTGGACATGGAGCTCAGCCAGTGCTGGTGATGTTTGGGCACTGCTGGTGCTACCAACCAGACACTGGGGTGGCAGCTCCGTCTCTTTATTGGAATGGAAGGCCTGGGCCAAGCTCTTTTCTGGCAGGAGGGACCCACCTTCAGTCTGGGCCAGAGACCAGGGCCAGATCCTTCACGGGGAGAGGGTTTTGTTTTGCCTGCTGGCAGCATGTGCCCAGCACCAAGCTAGCAATGCAGCTGGGACAGGGACATCAGGCATGGGCAAGGAGATGCAGAATGGCAGGTACAGGTATCCCTGAGGTGTTCAGAAGAACTTCTGAGGGCACAGAGATGTGACTGTGCAGATAGGCCATGGTACAGTGGCACAGTGAACAGTGTCAATGCTGTACCCTTCATGCACAGATTGTGTCCATCCTGCGGTCAGGGAATTCATCGAAGTGAATTCAGAACACATGTTCTGATCTCGCTGTGCACTTCTTTGGAATCAAGGTGGTGCGTGAGTCTGTCTTGTGCTCCACTGCTGAGCTGGCAGCTGACTGGATGTGGCCAGGATGTTCCCTGTTTCCCCCAGAGGTGGGGCCTGGGGTACCTTGGCATCCCTTGGAACAGGCTGCGCCACCCTACACAGCCCAGGAGACCGGGAGGAGGAGAGCCCAGGGGCAGCACGGCTGCTCGGGCAGTCACTCCTTCCAGGGACCAAGGACAAGCCCATCCCTGAGCAGCCACTGCCAGCCCCGACCCTCCATGCCCCGTGACAGCTCCCCCAGCCCGAGGGGACAGAGTCAGGCCCTGTCAGGACCCAGGGCAGCCCCTCTCCCGTCAGGAGCCAGGGCTGGCCGTGGCCCCGGGCTCGTGGCAGGGCTCCCGCTCGAGGCTGCTCCTGTGCCTGGGGCCTCTGGGCACTCAGGGCGGCTCCGTGAGCAGCTGCAGCGCGAGGGACCTTGGTGCATGACTCCCATTTCCCAGGGGCTGGGATCGAGCCCCAGAGGCCTCGAAGCCGAGGGGCCTCCAGCTTTGGCTGCTGCTGGGCCATGCCCAGGGCTGAGCTTGGCACAGCAATTACCTCCTGTGCCGGTGCCCGTGCCTGACATCGCCTTTCTCCTTGAAGTAGGGGCTGCCAATGAGCGACTGCTTCCACTGGGAAATGCTTCCTTCCACAGAATCTCTATGTCCATCTCATATGGAGAAATGAAGGGAGACAGCTGGATGAGATGGAACTGTTCCCCACAGGGGTGGTGGAGTTTTCAAGTGGCAGTACTCGTCAAAGACATGGAGAAGCATCAGTAAAAGGCCCAGGTTCTTGGGGTCTGTCAGGGCTCTCTTCTCCACACCACCACCTCTCCTCATCTACCCCACGACCAGGATATTGCAAGGATCTCAGGGTGTGCATGGCCCATGGGACACTTAGGGCTCCCTGTCAGCTGATGCCTAATGCCTTCCTGCAGAGCCTGGGGAGAAGCTGAAGCCAGCCCAGGCTGGGAAACATCCCTGCAGGCCTTGACAGCAGCAGCAGTGGGGCAGAGAGGCTGCCATGGATCCCTTCCCGCTGTGCCGGGCACGGCGTGTCCAGATGTGCAGAGAAAGGCCCCGGCTGGGGAGTGTCAGGAGAAGGCTGAGGGAAATGCACCCACCATGTCCTCCCTGCTGCATCTCCTTCAGCATTTGCCAAATGGCTTCAGATGGTTCGAGGGATTTCTTGTGTCCTCTAGGTTTGTTCTTTCCAGTCAAAGTACCTTAGAGCAATAGAGTTGAATTTCCCTGGAATGGATGCCACAAATGCAGTGCTCAGCCTGAGGGGTCATCAGGGACACACTACTCACCCCTAAGATGGGAGCTGGGCTTGGATGCAGTAAGCAGAAAGGAATTTGGAGAAATCCTCCCTGCAGTCACACCTGTAACTCAACAGGCAGAGAAGCTTCTGTCATCTCTGCTGCTGTGCACAGGCAGCACTGAGCCCCAGGAGCAGTGAGGGGATTGCACAGGGCCAGGGCACACACGAGCACGGCTCTGTCCTGGCACCTGCAGCGATGCCCCCCTGCCTGAGCTTTGGGCTCTGAGCTGGCAGCTCCCCCGTGGGGAAAGGCCTTGACCTACCCTCACCATGTCCCAGAGACACATCCCTGAACGTGGGTTGGGAAGCCAGATCACCTTCACCAGCAGGTTCATCTGCAAAGAAAGGCAGGACAGAACAGCTCCCAGCACTGCAGGAGATGCTCAGACTGTCTGGGGCTGGCAAAGGAGTCGCACAACACCCAGCCCCGTGGCACAGCCCTGGGCCCTTCCCTTCCCCCTTTGCTCTTCTCTTCTCTGTGGCTGCACAGAGCACACCAAAGGAGACCCTGGCATTGCACATGGGAAGAGGATTGGCAGCGAAATGCTCCTTCTTCCTACGGACAGTGATCCTGTGGTATCACCAGCGCTGCTGAAAGGAGCAGGGCAAGGATTCCAGAATCCATCAGTTCTGACGTGACCTCAACTAAAAATTTTTGTGTGAGCTTTTCCCAGCTGGACAGATTATTCTGTCAGTAAAAAGGAAAATTCGAAACTTGCCTCCAGCATTCCCCAAGATCTTCAAATGTACATTCACCAACATTTGCCAGTAATCCATGTTGCGATCACAGTTTGGAAGGGAGCACAAATCAGAAGCATTTCCATGCTGTGCTGGGATCCCCTTATGCCTTAGGGAACTGGGCACTGCAAGGGGGTCGGGTAAGGCTGAGGGGGCCAGATGTGAATGGACATGGCCAAAGCTGCAGAGTGGCCTGGGGAGCTTCGGACTGGCTTCTGGTCACTCTGCACACTCTTTCTTCATCCTCTATAACATCTCAGCAAGGGTGGCTGGAGCAGCCCAGGGCCGTGTGGGCTCTCTCCTTCCCACAGAGGAAAGCCTCCCTTAAGGCCTATGGAAACCATTCCCACCGCTTCCTGGGGAGAAGGAAGAGCTGTCCCAGGAAAGGGGAGTCAGGTCCCCGGCTCACCTGCTCCCTGTGCTCGTCGTGGAGCTGCCTGGGCAGCCCTGGCAGGCAGGGCCACTCCCAGGAGGAGCAGGTGGAAGAGGCGCAGAGCAAGGGCCATTGTGCCTTGCCCTCTGCCAGTCCCGCAGCTCTTGCTGCCACCGCTCTCCTGACAGCGCTGTCCCAATATCAGCACCACTGCTGCCACCACCGCTGCTGCTGCTGCTGCCGCAACAGTTGTGGTCACGGACTGACTGGTGGGTGGCTGTGGTGCTGTGCAACCACAGGGCTCTGGCACATCTGTGACCTCAGAGCCTGCTGTGAGCTCATGGCCTTAGCTGTCCCCCCAGATTGCACTCCCCATCTGTACGAATGGGCTGCCCTGATTGTAAATGTTTTTCTTTATCAGTGGCCATTGCTTAGGAAAACTTTTGATTTGCCTGCTGACATTGCTGATCAGGCTGTGTCCCTGGAGATGCTCCTGATGGCTCCCTGTCCTAATCTGAAAGACAGGTATTTGCCAAGAAAAGCAGAAGCTTCCCTTTGAACTGAAAAATGTGATCCTTCCTTCCTACAAATTATGATGATTTTGAAATTAAGGGAGCTCTCAGGAAGAGATATGGGGATAGGAATACCAGTGTTTTCCTAGTATATCTAACAGGTCAAACAAGAACAACAGCTGCTATGAAATTACCCACAAACAGAACAGCAACTCAGTCCTAGTCCTTTCTGGCTTCAGACACCTTTTCCTTGAGCTACAACTCCCTGTGCTGAGTGCGGGCAGGTCCTGCAGAGCTGCAGGAGGGCTGGGGGTGATGGCAGCGCTGTCCCAGGGGGAGAGAGAGGATGGGGAGACCACTCCGCTTACGGTGTCGGTCCCAGTGCTCAGCAGAGTGCTGGATGATGGCAGGTTAAAGCAGAAGGCAGCAGTGCAGGTTCCAAGAGCAGTGAGGACGGTCCCCGACGCTGGGATGGCAGGGGTGGGACTGACGCGGCGATCGTCCTTCTCGTCCAAACTCCGCGGGGGAAATGGGCCGAGCCAGAGCCTTCCGTTTCCTCTTCTGCATGTTTGAATCTCAAGGTGTTTCCCTCTTCCCTCCCCTCCTCCTGCCACCAGGGCCTAGTCAACAGGTATCTTAGCATGACAATGGGGAAAATTCCACAGAGGGAAAAGGGAAAGAACCAACCCCCAACATTATCCACCCCAAATTTTCCCATACCATCAAGCTACATCAAATTAAAATCTTCAAATTATAGACATACGTGTAGTTACAGATACAGGCACAGTATCATAGGTAGTTCACCCTAAAACAAGGTCTCCTGGGGGTACGCATCGGGTCTTTCCATCCCTTTGCATCACTCACCAGGTACAACCTGGTCCTTGAGTGAAAACCACCCCACAAATTGCATTGTCTTTGCTGATCGCAGAGTTCACCCAAACAGTTTTTCCTAGCATACCTCTCACGTGCACCACTGGAACCTTATCTCCATGTGGTGTTCTCAAGGGCTCAGACTGGGCAGGGCCTGCTCGATTAGTGGAACCTCGGGTGTTCACTAACCATGTGGCCTTTGGTAGATTAATCTCCCAGTTCTTGAAAGTCCGCCCACCCAGTGCCTTCAAGGTGGTTTTAAGCAGTCCATTGCACCGTTCCACTTTCCCAGCCACCGGTGAGTGATAAGGAATGTGGTACACCTACTCGATGCTGTGTTCTCTGGCCCAGGTGTTTATGAGGCTATTCTTGAAATGGGTTCTACTGTTTGACTCAATTCTCTCAGGGGTACCATGTCTCCAAAGGACTTGTTTTTCCAGGCCCAGGATGGTGTTGCGGGCAGTGGCGTGAGGCACAGGGTAGGTCTCCAACCATCCAGTGGTGGCTTCCACCATGGTCAGCACGTAGCGCTTGCCTTGGCGTGTCTGAGGCAGTGTGATGTAGTCAATCTGCCAGGCCTCCCCATACTTATATTTGGACCACCGCCCCCCATACCAGAGGGACTTCACTCGCTTGGCTTGCTTGATGGCAGCACACGTCTCACAGTCATGGATAACCTGGGAAATGCTGTCCATGGTTAGATCCACCCCTTGGTCTCGTGCCCACTTATAGGTGGCATCTCTGCCTTGATGACCTGAGGCATCATGGGCCCATCGAGCCAGGAACAACTCTCCCTTGTGTTGCCAGTCTAAGTCTATCTGTGACACCTCTATCCTTGCAGCCTGATCTACTTGCTCATTGTGTTGGTGCTCCTCATTAGCCCGACTCTTGGGGACATGGGCATCTACATGACGGACCTTTACGGGTAGCTTCTCTACCCGACTGGCAATGTCTTTCCACTCATCAGCAGCCCAGATTGGTTTTCCCCTATGTTGCCAGTTAGCTTTTTTCCGTCTTTCCAGCCAACCCCACAGAGCATTGGCTACCATCCATGAATCAGTGTAAAGGTAGAGCTTTGGCCACTTCTCTCTTTCAGCAATGTCCAGGGCCAGCTGAACGGCTTTGAGTTCAGCAAGTTGACTTGATCCACCTTCTCCTTCAGTAGCTTGTGCAACCTGTCGTGTGGGGCTCCATACGGCTGCTTTCCACTTCCAGTTCATCCCCACGATGCAACAGGAACTGTCAGTGAAAAGAGCGTAGCGAGTTTCATCTGCTGGCAGTTGGTTGTATGGCGGGTCTTCATTAGCCCGGGTCACTTGCTCTTGCTCCTCTTCATCGGCAAGGGCAAAGTTTTCACCTTCTGGCCAGTTTGCAATTATTTCCAAAATCCCAGGGTGATTTGGGTTTCCTATACAGGTGCGCTGTGTGATGAGGGCGATCCACTTGTTCCATGTGGCATCGGTGGCATGGTGGGTAGAGGGGACCTTCCCTTTAAACATCCACCCCAGCACTGGTAGTCGGGGTGCCAGGAGGAGCTGTGCTTCTGTGCCAATCACCTCTGAGGCAGCTTGAACTCCTTCATAAGCAGCCAAAATCTCCTTCTCTGTTGGGGTGTAATTGGCTTCAGACCCTCTGTAACTTTGGCTCCAGAATCCCAGAGGTCGGCCTCGGGTCTCACCAGGTACCTTCTGCCAAGGACCCCAGGATAAGCCCTTGTTCCCGGCTGCAGAGTAGAGCACATTCTTCACCTCTGGTCCCGTCCTGACTGAGCCGAGGGCTATGGCATGAGCGATCTTCTGACTGATCTGGGTGAAGGCTTGCTGCTGCTCAGGGCCCCAGTGGAAATCGTTCTTCTTCCGGGTGATCCGGTAGAGAGGGCTGACGATCTGGCTGTACTCGGGAATGTGCATTCTCCAAAAGCCTGTGGCACCTAGGAAAGCTTGTGTTTCCTTCTTGTTGGTTGGTGGAGACGTCGCGGTGATCTTATTGATGACCTCAGTGGGGATTTGGCGCCTCCCGTCTTGCCACTTTACTCCCAGGAACTGGATCTCTCGGGCAGGACCTTTGACTTTGCTCCTCTTGATGGCGAAACCGGCTCCCAGCAGAATCTGGATGATCTTCTCTCCTTTCTCAAATACTTCCATTGCCGTGTTCCCCCACACAATGATGTCCTCGATGTATTGCAGATGTTCTGGAGCTTCACCCTTTTCCAGTGCAGCCTGGATCAGTCCATGGCAGATGGTGGGGCTGTGTTTCCACCCCTGGGGCAGTCGGTTCCAGGTGTACTGCACGCCCCTCCAGGTGAAAGCAAACTGAGGCCTGCACTCTGCTGCCAGAGGAATGGAGAAAAACGCATTGGCAATGTCAATGGTGGCGTACCACTTTGCTGCCTTGGACTCCAGCTCGTACTGGAGTTCCAGCATGTCCGGCACGGCAGCGCTCAGCGGTGGAGTCACTCCATTCAATGCACGATAGTCCACAGTCAATCTCCATTCTCCGTCAGACTTGCGCACAGGCCAGATGGGGCTGTTGAAGGGTGAGTGGGTTTTGCTGACCACCCCTTGGCCTTCCAGCTCACGGATCATCTTGTGGATGGGGATCATGGCATCTCGATTTGTCCTGTACTGCCGGTGGTGCACTGTCGAGGTGGCAATTGTCACTTGCTGCTCCTTCACCTTCAGGAGTCCCACTGCAGATGGGTTCTCTGACAGTCCAAGCAAGGTGTTCAATTGCTTAATGCCTTCTGCCTCTACAGCAGCTATTCCAAAAGCCCACCTGAGTCTCTTTGGGTCTTTGTAATAGCCATTCCTGAGGAAGTCTATGCCTAGAATACACGGTGCCTCTGGGCCAGTCACAATTGGATGCTTCTGCCACTCCTTCCCAGTCAGGTGTTGTAATGCATGTCTATGGGTTTGTGTTGTACTGAGGATGGTTTGTTCTGTTTCCCCTCTCGGTTTGTAGCGTGGTTCTCCCCCTCCCTTAACCCCTGCCTTTTCCCCCTGGCCAGCCCTGAGTGGCTGTGATCCGGGGCTCCTCCGCCCCGGAGTTGGGGTTGAAAATGCCCCGCATTTTCAATGCTCGTGCTCTCTTCTCCCTGGAACTCTTCAGGACAATAAACTTGGATCATTCCGGGAAGGAGAGCCTCTTCTAGTCTTTGCCTTTGTCCATGCTGGATAAAAAAACGCCCTATCTCTCTGACCCCAGCTAGCCGAGGCAGGTCAGAGAGACCAGGGGAAATCCGACAGTTGGCATCCAACGTGAAGGCTTTCCCATGGAAGCTTGAGAGCCTCATGCTCTGGCTGGAGTCCTATCTAAGGATTCATTAAGCCTTTTGGATTGCTCAGCTCCTTTCTAGCACGAAATTGCTTTCTGCGCAATATTCTGCTAGAAAGGGACAAACTGGTAGCTTGTTTTTTAGCCAAGCAAGTCAGTTTGGGACAAATGACTTTTCTTTGCAGCAGTTTGGACGACCCAAGCCTCCAGGAAGGGGTAAGTGACCCTTGCAGCAGGCAGGGACCCCAAAAGGACCCCAGTGATGGGGTGGTGCAGCTGGTGCTGCGGCAGAGTGGGGGGGGGATGGCCAGACCACGTGGACAGGAGGACAGCCGGCCCGTGGCCCCTTCTAACCCAGGGTTGGGGAGGAACAGCTGCCTGCTTTCCGGTTTTTCTGACTGCAAGAAAAGGTAGATTGTTTGCGTAGTTTACGTTTAACAATATGGGCTCTAAATTGTCTGCGGCACAGTAAAGTTTATATTCCCAGATTCAGGAAATTTTACATAGTGGCAATGTTAGAACGTCTAAAAGATGCTTGAAGGATTTTGTGTGTCGGCTATCTATTCAGTTCCATCAGTTTACCCTGCAAAATGTAAATTCAAGCTCCTCTTGGGACAAAATTGGGGATCTTTTAACATCAAACATTGAAGATGGAGAGGAATCACTTTCTCAGTTCCTCCCAATATTCCTAAAAGTTCGCAAAGAATTGATTAAGAGAGAACTGAAAAAAGACAGCAACAGGAAACTCCTCTGACTTCCCCTACCCCTTCTCCTCTCTCCCCCTCTGCCCCCGAATTGAAAAGGACGCATGGGTCTCCCCAGGATGTGCAGGAAGCCTGGCATAGCCGTGGTTTCCCAGAACAGTATGCAGGCCACGTGGCCGATCCCCTGGGAGGTCTCTGAACACCAGGGGGGAGTCCACCATGGCGGCGGCCACGTGTTTGATCCCCCAGGTTACGTTCCTTCTTCCCAAAATTCCTCTTTCCCGCTTGTCCCCGCCCCTAACCCTTCCTCCTCCAAGAAGCCTTTCCGTCCCTCAGCCCCGCCCCCTCTCTCCCCAAGTGCCCGCCCTGCATGACGTCACCCTGCGGCCCCGCCCCCGCGTGTTGCAATCCTGGTTCCCACCGTCCCCCCTCCCACCCGGGTGGCTCCGCCCCCTCTCCTGCCCGGGTTTCCTCTGCCTGCCCTCAGGGTTGCTGCGGGAACCGGGGCGGGGTGGAGCCATCCTCCCTCACAGACGCTGCGGGGCGGGGAGAATTGTCCCTCCGGATTCCCAAGCGGGGGAAATAAAGCCATTCCCGGTCCACGCGGCAGGCGGGGCTTGACAGCTTCCCGAGTCCGGCATGGGGGAGGGCCAGCAGCTCCCGGACCCCGTGGCGGTGGGGGGGCGGTGGCCTGCCTCCTAGCTCCCACATGGCAGCGGGGGGCGGCGGCCCCGCTCCCGACTTCCAGGGGGCGGAAAGCAATCGGGAAATCAGAGTGCTTCCCAGTCCCGGCGGGGGTGGGGGGGGAACGAGTCCTCCTCCGAGCTGCCGCGAGTGTGGGCACAGGCGAGGGGGGTTCCCACCCCCCGGCTGCCATGCGGGGTGGGGTGAAACCCCGATTCCCGAGGGGAGGGAAGTCTCTCCTCCACGGATTGCCGCGGCTGCGGGGCAGGGAGTAGCCCTGCTCCGGGCCGCCCCGGGGGTGCCGGCACTGGCCATGTCCACCCTGCCGGCCCCTGCGGGGGAAGGGGTGGCCCTGCTCCCGGCTGCCTCGGGGGGGGCAGCGGGGGCCGTGTCCCACCTCCCAGCCCTCCCGCGGGTGGGGGGGTAGGGGGAAGCCCTGGGAATCAGCAACCCGGGGATCGGAACCTGGAACAAGAAACCATGCCATCGGTTGCTCCTATTACATATACAGGAAGGAGAACTGGAATTAGACAATTCCAAAATTTTTCATATCAAACTTTCAGGGAACTTGGCAAAATTCAAAAAGAATTTGGCCGTAACAGTGAAATTTTTAAAGGGGTGTGGAAAGCTACCCTAACATCCAATGAATTAGTCCCAGCTGATCTTTGAAATCTTTTCAAGTGTCTCCTGAGCCCCTCGGAGTTTGATCTGTGGGAAAAGATTTGGAAGAGATCTCTGAAGGGACTGCTAAAGGAACTTCTACAAAATAGCCAAAACGCAGTAGACACAAATGGAAGTCCCATAACACTAGAACATTTATGTGGGGAAATGACCCCAGCAGGACTGCTTAGGACCTGAGTGCCCTCAGCCTGCTCAGGCGAATTCCTCAGGGCTGTGCCCGTCGTTTCTGGGCTGTGACCGCACTGCCAAGCATCAGAGATGGCAGCCCAGGGCTCAGCAGGGCTCAGGCCTAGAGGAACAGCAATTACCTTGTGTGACTGTGCCTGGCATCGCCTCCCTTCCTGCAGCAGAACCGTGCACAGAAGCACTGCTTCCTTTGGGAAGTGCTTCCTTCTGCACAGTCTTTCATTTCTGGAGGAAGGGACGACTGGGTCAAATAGAATCGTTCCCACTGGGAAGAGGGCATCTTCAGGACATAAAGCTTGTCCAAGGCATGGTTAAAGATCAGGAAATCACCTAAATGTTTCGGGATGGCCATGGCTCTTCCTTCTCCAGATAGCTGCACTTTGTGATATGCCTGGAGACAGGGAAATGGCAGGGGATCCCAGGATGTGCATGGCCATCAGGACACATTGGTCTCCCTGTGTGCTGCTGTCAAATGCCTTCCTGCAGAGCCTGAGGAGAAGCTGCAGCTAGCCCAGGCTGGGAAACATCCCTGCAGGCTGTGACAGCAGCAGCAGTGGGGCAGCGAGGCTGCCATGGATCCCTTCCTGCTGTGCCGGGCACGGCGTGTCCCGATGTGCAGAGAAAGGCCCTGGCTGGGGAGTGTCAGGAGAAGGCTGAGGGAAATGCACCCACCATGTCCTCTCTGCTGCATTTCCTTCAGCATTTGCTGCATGGTTTCAGATGGTTCGAGGGATTTCTTGTGTCCGGTAGCTTTATTCTCTCCAGTCGAATTATGTTAGAGCAATAGAGTTCAATTTCCCCTGAGTGGATCCCAGAAAAGCCTGTTGGGTCAGCAGGGACACACTACTCACCCCTGCAATGGGAGCTGGGCTTGGGTGCAATATCCGGGCCAAGGGTTGGAGAAATCCTAGCGGCAGACACACCTGTAACTCAACAGGCACAGAAGCTTCTGTCATCTCTGCTGCTGTGCACAGGCAGCACTGAGCCCCAGGAGCAGTGAGGGGATTGCACAGGGCCAGGGCACACACGAGCACGGCTCTGTCCTGGCACCGACAGCAATGCCCCCCTGCCTGAGCTTTGGGCTCTGAGCTGGCAGCTCCCCCGTGGGGAAAGGCCTTGACCTACCCTCACCATCTCCAGAGACTCATCCCTGAACGTGGGTTGGGAAGCCAGATCACCTTCTCCAACAGGTTCATCTGCAAAGAAAGGCAGGACAGAAGAGCTCCCAGCACTGCTCAGGCTGCCTGGGGCTGGCAGAGGAGCCCCAAAACGCACAGTTCCGGGGCACAGCCCTGGGCCTTTCCATTCCCTCTCAGCTCGTTTCCATGGCTGCACCGACTGCGTGGAAGGAGACACTGGCCTTGCACACGGGAAGAGGATTGGCAGCGAAATGCTCCTTCCTCCTACAGACAGTGATTCTGTAGGGTCACTCAAAGATGTAAAAGGCAGCACGGCAAGGATTCCAGAATCAACCAGTCCTGACTTGATGTCAATGAAAAATTCCTGGGTGAGCTTTTCCCAGCTTGACAGATTGTTCTGTCAGTAAAAAGGAAAATTCAAAACTTGCCTCCTGCCTTCCCCAAGATCTTCAAAGGTACATTCACCAACATTTCCCAGTTATCCATGTTGCGATCACAGTCTAGAAAGGAGCACAGATCAGAAGCATTTCCATGCTGGGCTGGGGTCCTCTTCTGCATTAGGGAACTGGGCACTGCAAAGGGGTCGGGTAAGGCTGTGGGGGCCAGATGTGAATGGACATGGCCAAAGCTGCAGGAGGGCCTGGAGAGCTCTGAGGTGGCTCCTGGTCACTGTGCACACTCTCTCCATGCCCTGAGCAATATCACTGGAGAGGAAACCGGAGAAACCCAGGGCCCCTGTGGGCTCTCTCCCTCTTTCCCCACAGAGGAAAGCTTCCCGTAAGACCTATGCAAAACCATCCCCCCGCTTCCTGGGGAGAAGGAAGAGCTGTCCCAGGAAAGGGGAGTCAGGTCCCCGGCTCACCTGCTCCCCGTGCTCGCCAGGGAGCTGCCTGGGCAGCCCTGGCAGGCAGGGCCACTGCCAGGAGGAGCAGGAGGAAGAGGCGAAGAGCAAGGGCCATTGTGCCTTGCCCTCTGCCAGTCCCGCAGCTCTTGCTGCCACCGCTCTCCTGACAGCGCTGTCCCAATATCAGCACCACTGCTGCCACCACCGCTGCCACCACCGCCTCCATTGTAACCCCGGGTGCGCCCTGTGCCCCTGGAATGGTCGTGGCTGTAAATTTGTCTTTGGCTGCAGCACAGGGCCAGGGCGTAGCAAGGCCCTTGTTATGTTTGTGCCTCTGGTGCTGCTCATCAGCCCCATCGCAGCTGGACCCATGGCCCTTCCCCACCGGGGCCCTGACCCAGCTGCCGGACCCGAGCCGACGAGGGCCTGGCGGCTCTGGAACCTCCGCCTGGCCCACAAGGGATGGGCTCTGCCCACCCACTAGGCCCGCAGGCCGGGCCCAAGGCTGTGCAGAAAGCTTCCCGCTGAGTTTGCGTAAGCTCGAGGGAGAGAGTGGGAGTGTGCCTTTGGTGTGCTGAGAAGCCGAACAAAACACGTCTAATTTATCCCTGGCGCACCCCTCATAAGACATGCCTGCACACCTTAGCGGAGACCATAAATACTCCTTTGTGCCTCAAGAGGGATCCCAGCACATCTTAGCAGAGAGCCGAAAATATTCCTGTGTGCCTCACAAAAGAATCCAGCCCCTGCCCACCTTAGGAAGGACTCAGCTCCTCTGCAGGCCTTGACAGCAGCCACTAAACCGCCATGTAAATCATAAAGAGCTCAATCCCCCTGCCAGCCGTACAGAGGTCTCCAGTCACGTGTACACCATGGAAGGGACCAGAAATCCCCTGAGAACCTCATGAGGAACCCCACCCACATGCACCACTGACAAAGAGCCCAAATCCCGCATGTCTTACTGGAAAACTCAACCCCCCCACCCCACCTCCCCCAGCCCCATGTGCCTCATGACGGACCCCAGTCATCTGCCAGCCTTACAGAGGTCCCCATCACCTGCGTGCTATGAGGTAGCCAGGCCTGCCATTAACTGTAGCCAGCAGTGTGTTCCCTGACAGAAACCCTTTCCACTGCCCTTCTGGGAATTGGGATAACCTGTCGAGGTGCCGGCTACATCTGTGAGAGCAAAGCGGAGCAGGAGCCTGTGCTGTGCTCCGCTGCTGAGCTGGCACCTCGCTGGATATGGCCAGGATGTTCTCTGTTCCCCCCAGATCTGGGGCCCGGGGCACTTTGCCACCCCTTGGCACAGGCTGTGCCACCCAACACAGCTCAGAAGGCTGGGAGGAGGAGAGCCCAGGGGCGGCAGGAAGCAGAGAGAACCCCCTGCTCTAGAACTGAGGGAGTTCTTTCAGAAGCAAAGAGAGTGACTTCAAGGGATTCCCACTGTTTCCCTTCAAAGTTTGCCTCTGCATACTGAGAGGTGAGCGTATCAGAAATACCAGAATAGAGCTGGGAAAAGGCTTTAAGTAATATGATTGTGACAAGGTACAAATCTCCTGTGGGAAAAGATCCTCTGCATTAGGCTTGGTGTCTTGGGGTGTCTTAGTTCTTCCTAGAGTAAAGAGTACCAGTCGAGTACAACTTTATTTTTTATTCTGCAAGTGTAAAAATGTTCTAAGCTTTTCAGAATTCTACAAGTACTTTCAAGAATACTGTTGTGGGAAAAGGGAAGAAACATTTGGGGATTTCATTATACAAAAAGACACCCTTCCCAATATTTCTAAGATTCTCTAATTTCTAAAAATGAAAAATGAAGCAAAACTGTTGCCCCATGCTCATCTGCTGCCTGCCCAGTCCTGGCTGTGCCCAGACAAGGAGCTCTGCCAGGACTGGTGGTACCACCCAGACACCAGAGCTGAAGCCCAAAGGCTCTGCTGGAATCAAGGCTGTCCCTGGCAGGAGGGGGCCACCTTCAGTCCTGGCCAGACACCAGGGCCAGCACCTCTGGGGACAGAGGGTCCTGTTCCGGGTGATTGTGGCACAGTAACCATGTCAAAAGGTAACCCTAGCTGGGACAATGGACACTGTCTTGGGGATGGCCAGTGATGGGCAAAGGCGCCTCCGGTTGATGGCTTTGGCTGGTCCCAGGAATCTGCAGGAACGTTCCTGTGGAGAGAGGAGCGGCTGAGGCCCCGGCTGCCGGTGGCACACAGGGACCCTCCTGCACAGCAGGGCCCAGAGCTGGCAAGGCTCCCCAGCACGGCTGGAGCTGCTGGCACAGCTTGGCCCAGCTGGACAGCTGTCCCTCAAGGAACCGGCGAGCAGGGGATGGCTCTGGGCAGGCTCCCCGGCCAGGAGCGGGCCCCAGAGCGCCTCTGCCTTTCAAGGGCAATCTGCTCCCTGCTCTTTCTCCTCCCCACCTCGCTTTGCCTCGGCCCGCTGCTCCTGGGGCTGCTCTTGGCCACGCAGCTTCAGTGGGAGCCAGCACTGGCTGCAGCCCCAGCGGGCACCCCAGGACAAGGCCCAGGAATTAGGAAGCCAATTAAAGCACTGGGCAGCAGCAGAACCCTCAGCAGGGCTATGTGGACAAGCACTGACCATGCACAACTCCACAGCAGCCTGACTGGGAGCGTTTCCTGTCTACAGGCAGCCATCAAATGAAGATGTATGAGGGGGAGAGCAACAAAACACTCACCGTTTACTCTTCCAGCAATTCCAAATTCTGATGCAGCATAATATGAAGATAAGCTCCACAACGAGCAGGGCTATCATTAACTCTACCCAACAGAGTGTTCCCTGACAGAAACCCTTTCCAGAGCCCTTCTGGGAACTGGGAACACGTGTTGAGGTGCCAGCTGCATCTGTGGGAGCAATGGGGATTTTGACTTTGTGCTGCGCTCCACTGCTGAGCTGGGAGCTCGCGGGATACAGCCAGGACACTCTTTGTCACCCCCAGTGCTGGGGCCTGCAGGCACCTTGGCACCCCTTGTCACAGGCTGTGCCACCCAGCAAAGCCCAGCAGGCCGGGAGGAGGAGAGCCCGGGGGCAGCGCAGCTCCTTGAGCAGTCGCTCCTGCCAGGGACCCGGGCCAAAGCCACCCCTGAGCAGCCACTGCCAGCCCCGACCCTCCGTGCCCCGTGACAGCTCCCCCAGCCCGAGGGGACAGAGTCAGGCCCTGTCAGGACCCAGGGCAGCCCCTCTCCCGTCAGGAGCCAGGGCTGGCCGTGGCCCCGGGCTCGTGGCAGGGCTCCCGCTCGAGGCTGCTCCTGTGCCTGGGGCCTCTGGGCACTCGGGGCGGCTCCGTGAGCAGCTGCAGCGCGAGGGACCTTGGTGCATGACTCCCATTTCCCAGGGGCTGGGATCGAGCCCCAGAGGCCTCGAAGCCGAGGGGCCTCCAGCTTTGGCTGCTGTTGGGCCATGCAAGGGCAGGCCCTGGGGGAAGAGCTGCTGCCACCCAGCCGTGCCCAGGGCTGAGCCTGGCACAGCAATTACCTCCTGTGCCTGTGTCCGTGCCTGGCATTGTTTTCCCTCCTGCTGTCCAGGCTGGCACCGAGCCACTGCTTCTTCCGTGAAGTGGCTCCTTCTGCACGGATTTTTTGTCCATCACTTGAGAAAGAAAAGGGTGAGCTGGATCAGATGGAAACATTCCCCAATCGAGAAGTGGCACCTTCAGGAGGCAATGCTTGCCAAAATCATGGAGAAGGTTCAAAAAACATCTGGGCTTTTGGGGCAGAGGCAGGGCCCTCATTTTCAAAGACCTGCCAGGGCTGAGCCACAGGTGAGGGCACACACGAGCACGGCTCTGTCCTGGCACATGCAGCGATTCCCCCCGTCCAAGATTTGTGCTCTGAGTTGGCAGCTCTCCTACGAGGAAAGGCCTTGACCTACCCTCACCATCTCCCAGAGACTTATCCCTGAACGTGGGTTGGGAAGCCAGACGACCTTCACCAGCAGGTTCATCTGCAAAGAAAGGAAGGACAGAACAGCTCCCAGCACTGCAGGAGAGGCTCAGGCTGCCTGGGGATGACAGAGGAGCCCCACAAACTAGTGCCCTGCTCTCCCCCTCTGCCCTTTCCCCACCATGGGCATGCCTTCCAGCCCCTCCCAGGTCTCAGGCAGTGTCTCCCCCAGAGGGACCCCAGCAGGACTGCTCAGGACCCAAGTGCCCTCAGCCTGCTCAGGAGAATTCCTCTGGGCTGTGCCCTCACTGCCAAGCATCAGAGATGGCAGCTCAAGGCTCAGCAGGGCTCTGGCACAGAGGCACAGCAATTACCTTGTGTGACTGTGCCTGACTTCGCCTCCCTTCCTGCAGCAGAGGCTGCAAATGAGCCACTGCTTCCTCTGGGAAATGCTTCCTTCTGCATAGTCTCTCCATCCACTTCTGGAGGAAGGAAAAGGAACAGCTGGATGAGATGGAACCGTTCCCCACTGGGGCAGTGGCACCTTCAGGAGACAATACTTATGAAAGACAATGATAAGGATCAGGAAAAGGCAAAGGCTCTTCAGGCTAACCAGAGCACTCCATTCTCAAAAGAGATGCCTCTCCTAATTCACTCTAAGTCTGGGAAATTTCAGGGGATCTCAGGGCATGTCCAACCCATGGGACACTTTGTGCTGGCTGTCAGCTGATGCCAAATGCCTTCCTGCAGAGGCTGGGGAGAAGCTGCAGCCAGCCCAGGCTGGGAAACATCCCCTCAGGGTGTGACAGCAGCAGTGGGGCAGCGAGGCTGCCATGGATCCCTTCCCGCTGTGCCGGGCACGGCGTGCCCAGATGTGCAGAGAAAGGCCCCGGCTGCCGAGTGTCAGGAGGAGGCTGACGGAAATGCACTCACCTTGTCCTCCCTGCAGTGTCTCCTTCAGCATTTGCTGCATTGTTTCAGATGGTTCCAGGGATTTCTTGTCCGCCGTGTCTTTGGTCTTTCCTCTTGGAGGACCTTAATAGGAAGTAGTTCCATTTCAGATGAATGGATCCCACGAAAGCACAGTGAGCTCAGCCTGTGGGGTCAGCAGGGACACACTACTCACCCCTGCGATGGGAGCTGGGCTTGGGTGCAGCAACCAGCAAAGGCCCTTGAAAAGTGTTCCCTGCAGACACACCTGTAAATCACCAGCCACAGAAGCTTCTGTCATCAGCTCCCTGCCAGGTTGTCAATGATTATTGCTTGGTGGGACAGTGAGAATATACCTGCAGGAGGCTCCAAGGGCTTCAAAACTTTTTTCAGCCAAGCTAATGGAGAATCATTGCCAGGAACCTCACCTGGAAGGGAGAGCAGATCAGAAACATTTCCATGGTGTGCTGGGATCCCCTTCTGTCTTAGGGAACTGGGCACTGCAAGGGGCTCGGGTAAGGCTGTGGGGGCCAGATGTGAATGGACATGGCCAAAGCTGCAGAGGGGCCTGGGGAGGTCTGGGGTGTCTTCTGGTCTCTCTCCACTGTCTTTGCATGCCCTTTGTAACATCCCTGGAGAGGTGGGGAAACAGCCCAGGACCACTGGGGCTCTCTCTGGCCCACAGAGGAAATCCTGCTTAAATCCCAGCGGAAAACTGCAGAAGGCCCTGCCACAGCCATCCCTCCCAACCTCCCTCCCTCCTTTGGCTGGCCCAGCTCCGCCAGCCCAAGGGTAGAGAGGCAGGCCCTCTCAGGGCACACTGGAGCCCTGCTCTCCCCCTCAGCCCTTTCCCCACCATGGGCACCCCTTGCAGCCCCTCCCAGGTCTCAGGCAGTGTCTACCCCAGAGGATCCCCAGCAGGAATGCTCAGTACCCGAGTGCCCTGAGCCTGCTCAGGAGAATTCCTCTGGGCTGTGCCTGTCTTGCCCAGGCTGTGCCCTCACTGCCAAGCATCAGAGATGGCAGCTCAAGGCTCAGCAGGGCACAAGATCCATGGATCCCACAAAAGCAATTCCCAACCTGTGGGGTCAGCAGGGACACACTACTCACCCCTGCGATGGGAGCTGGGCTTGGGTGCAGCATCCAGACCCGGAGTTGGAGAAATCCTCCCTGCAGACACACCTGTAAATCATCAGCCACAGAAGCTTCTGTCATCAGCTTCCTGCCAGGTTGTCAATGATTATTCCTTGATGGGACAGTGAGAATATACCTGCAGGAGGTCCAGAGGGCTTCAAAACTTCATACCGCCAGACTAATGGAGAAACCTTTGCAGGAACTTCACCTAGAAGGGAGCAGAGACCAGTACCATTTCCATGGTGTGCTGGGCTCCCCTTCTGCCTTAGGGAACTGGGCACTGCAAGAGGCTCAGGGAAGGCTGTGGGGGCCAGATGTGAATGGACATGGCCAAAGCTGCAGAAGGGCCTGGAGAGCTCTGGGCTGGCTCTGGTCGTTCTGACCACTCTTCCCATGCAGTGTGCAAGATCTCTGGAGGGGCAGCTGGACAACTGAGGGCTTCATGGGACACTTCCCTGCCTTCCTGCAACATAGCCTGGCACAGAATCAGTCTTCAAGTGCCAGCCCCTCCCAGGCCTCAGGCAGTGTCTCCCCTAGAGGGTCCCCAGCAGGACTGCTCAGGACCTGAGTGCCCTGAGCCTGCTCAGGAGAATTCCTCAGGGCTGTGCCCGTTGTTTCCGGGCTGTGCCCTCACTGCCAAGCATCAGAGATGGCAGCCCAGGGCTCAGCAGGGCTCAGGCCTAGAGGCACAGCAGTTACCTTGTGTGACTGTGCCTGGCATCACCTCCCTTCCTGCAGCAGAACTTTGCACAGAACCACTGCTTCCTTGGGGAAGTGCTTCCTTCTGAACGGTTTTTCCTTCAATTTTTGAAGAAAGGAAAGGGACAGCTGGTTGAGATGGGATTCTTACCCACTGGGGAAGAGGCAAATACAGGAGACAACACGTTTGAAAGTCATGGATAAGGAACAGAAAACACCCAGCATTTAGGGACTGTGCCAGCCTGGTCCTTTCTCTAAACAGCCGCTTCACCTGAACTACCTCAAGGCCAAAGAATTGCAAGGATCTCAGGGGGTGCATGGCCATTGGGACACTTTGGGCTCCCTGTGAGCTGATGCTAAATGCCTTCCTCCAGAGGCTGGGAAACATCCCCTCAGGCTGTGACAGCAGCAGCACTGGGGCAGCGAGGCTGCCATGGATCCCTTCCTGCTGTGCCGGGCACGGCGTGCCCAGATGTGCAGAGAAAGGCCCTGGCTGGGGAGTGTCAGGGGAAGGCTGAGGACAATGCACCCACCTTGTTCTCTCTGCAGCATCTCCTTCAGCATTTGCCACATAGCTTCAGATGGTTCGAGGGATTTCTTGGCTGCTGTGTCTCTGATTGTTCCTGTCGGAGGGCCTTAGCAGAAAGAAGTTCAATTTCCCTGGAATGGATGCCACAAATGCAGTGCTCATCCTGAGGGGTCATCAGGGACACACTACTCACCCCTACGATGGGAGCTGGGCTTGTGTGCAGTAAGCAGAATGGAATTTGGAGAAATCCTCCCGGCAGACACACCTGTAACTCAACAGGCACAGAAGCTTCTGTCATCTCTGCTGCTGTGCACAGGCAGCACTGAGCCCCAGGAGCAGTGAGGGGATTGCACAGGGCCAGGGCACACACGAGCACGGCTCTGTCCTGGCACCTGCAGCGATGCCCCCCTGCCTGAGCCTTGGGCTCTGAGCTGGCAGCTCCCCCGTGGGGAAAGGCCTTGACCTACCCTCACCATGTCCCAGAGACACATCCCTGAACGTGGGTTGGGAAGCCAGATCACCTTCACCAACAGGTTCATCTGCAAAGAAAGGCAGGACAGAACAGCTCCCATCACTGCAGGAGATGCTCAGGCTGCCTGGGGCTGACAGAGCTGCCGCACAATGCACAGCCTGGGGCACAGCCCTGGGCCCTTCCATTCCCTCTAAGCTCTTCTCTTCTCTGTGGCTGCACAGAGCACACCAAAGGAGACCCTGGCATTACACATGGGAAGAGGATTGACAGTTAAATGCTCCTTCCTTCTACTGACATCGATCCTGTGGGATCACCAGAGCTCTTGAAGGTAGCAGGGCAAGGATTCCAGAATCCATCAGCCCTGACTTGACCTCAACTAAAAACTTCATGACTGAACTTTTGCCAGCTTGACGGAGTATTCTGCCAGTAAAGAGAGAAATTCAAAACTTGCCTCCAGCATTCCCCAAGATCTTCAAAGGTACATTCACCAACACTTCCATGTATTCCATGTTGTGATCACAGCCTAGAAGGGAGCAGAGATCAGACTCATTTCCATGCTGTGCTGGGATCCCCTTATGCCTTAGGGAACTGGACACTGCAAGGGGGTCGGGTAAGGCTGTGGGGGCCAGATGTGAATGGACATGGCCAAAGCTGCAGAGTGGCCTGGGGAGCTACGGACAGGCTTCTGATCACTCTGCACACTCTATTCATCCTCTACAACATCCCAGCTGGGGTGGCTGGAGCAGCTGTCCCAGGAAATGGGAGTCAGGTCCCCGGCTCACCTGCTCCCTGTGCTCGTCGTGGAGCTGCCTGGGCAGCCCTGGCAGGCAGGGCCACTCCCAGGAGGAACAGGAGGAAGAGGCGCAGAGCAAGGGCCATTGTGCCTTGCCCTCTGCCAGTCCCGCAGCTCTTGCTGCCACCGCTCTCCTGACAACAATGTACCAAAATCAGCACCACTGCTGCCACCACCGCTGCTGCTGCTGCTGCCGCAACAGTTGTGGTCACGGACTGACTGGTGGGTGGCTGTGGTGCTGTGCAACCACGGGGCTCTGGCACCTCTGTGACCTCAGAGCCTGCTGTGACCTCAGCCTTCTGTGACCCCAGAGCCTGCTGTGAGCTCATGGCCTCAGCTGTCCCCCCAGAGTGCACTCCCATGTGTCGAATGGGCTGCCCTGATTGTAAATGTTTTTCTTGATCAAAGGGCCATTGCTTAGCTAAAGCTTTGATTTGCTTGCTGACATTGCTGATCAGGCTGTGTCCCTGGAGATGCTCTTGATAGCTCCCCTCTTTTCCAGGATATCTTTCTTGAAGAGGTCCATGCTCAGATAGTCTGCTGTAACAAACAGAATCACTGAATCACAGAACATGTTGAGTACAAATGGACCCACAGTGACCATGGAGTCCAGCTCCTGGCCGTACACCACAGCATCCTCAAGAGTCATGCCATGTGCTTGAGAGCATTGTCCAAACGCATCTTGAGCTCTCTCAAACATGGTGATGTCTAGGGATGCCTCCTTCAGTGCCCAGCTGTCCTCTTGGATAAAAACCTTTTTCTAGCATCAACCTAAATCTCCCCGGACACAACTTCAGGCCATTCCCTATCACTGGGGACAAGAGAAAGAGATGAGTTCCTGCCTCTCCTCTTCCCATCTTGAGGAATTTGGAGATGCCGATGAGGTCTCCCATCAGAGTCCCCTCCAGGCAGAAGAGACAAAGAGTCTTATGCTGCTCTTCACACAGCTTCCCCTTAGGCCTTTCACCATCTTCACTGCCGTCCTTTGAACACTCTTTGTTAGAGTGCAGTGACCAAAACTTGAGACAATATTTGAGGTGAGGCCAGCCCAGAGCAGAGCAGAGCAGAGCAGAGTGTGACAATCCCTCCCTGGCCTGACTGGCCATGCTGGGCCTGGTGCCCCTCAGCACAGGGATGTGCTCCCTGGCTGCCAGGGCAGTGCTGACTATATCCAACTTTCCACCCAGAATGATTCCCAGGTCCCCTTGCACAGTCCTGCTCTCCAGCATCTCGTTCCCCAGCCTGCCCGTACATGCATGGTTGCCCCATCCCAGGAGCACAATCTGTCACTTTCCCATGTTGAACTTCACTGGGTGGTTGTTGGTCCAGCCCTCCAGTTTGTCCAGGTCCTGCCCTGAGCCCAGGGATGCTCAGCACGGGCTCCCCCAGCCCCTCGGGGCCTCGCTGCTGGTCACAGCAGCCCCTGCCTGGCTCCTGCCTGCCCGCACTGTGGGCATCCATGGCTGCTCCTGGACATGGAGCTCAGCCAGTGCTGGTGATGTTTGGGCACTGCTGGTGCTACCAACCAGACACTGGGGTGGCAGCTCCGTCTCTTTATTGGAATGGAAGGCCTGGGCCAAGCTCTTATCTGGCAGGAGGGACCCACCTTCAGTCTGGGCCAGAGACCAGGGCCAGATCCTTCACGGGGAGAGGGTTTTGTTTTGCCTGCTGGCAGCATGTGCCCAGCACCAAGCTAGCAATGCAGCTGGGACAGGGACATCAGGCATGGGCAAGGAGATGCAGAATGGCAGGTACAGGTGTCCCTGAGGTGTTCAGAAGAACTTCTGAGGGCACAGAGATGTGACTGTGCAGATAGGCCATGGTACAGTGGCACAGTGAACAGTGTCAATGCTGTACCCTTCATGCACAGATTGTGTCCATCCTGCGGTCAGGGAATTCATCAAAGTGAATTCAGAACACGTGTTCCGATCTCGCTGTGCACTTCTCTGGAATCAAGGTGGAGCGTGAGTCTGTGCTGTGCTCCACTGCTGAGCTGGCAGCTGACTGGATATGGCCAGGATGTTCTCTGTTTTCCCCAGAGCTGGGATGTGGGGCACTTTGCCATCCCTTGGCACAGGCTGTGTCACCCAACACAGCCCAGGAGGCTGGGAGGAGGAGAGCCCATGGGCAGCAGGAAGCTGAGAGAACTCCCTGCTCTAGAACGGAGGGAGTTTTTTCAGAAGCAGAGTGACTTCAAGGGATTCCCAGTGCTTGCCTTCAAAGTTTGCCTCTAAAGACTGAGAGGTAAGCTTCTCAGAAATCCATGGGTATATCTAGGAACAGAAAAATTTGGTTGTGACAAGGTACAAATCTCCTGTGGGAAAAGAACCTCTGCAGTAGAATGGTTGTCTTGGGGTTTGTAACTTCTTTCCAGAGCAAAGAGCACCAATTTAGTACAACTTTATTTTTTTATACTAGAAGTGTAAAAATGGTCAAAGCTTTTCAGAATTTCAAAACTACTTTGAAAAATCCTAAGCTACTGGGGGAAAAGACTGAAATATTTGGGGATATCCTTCTCCAAACATATTTCTAAAAATTTCTAAAGACTGGAAATTTCTAAAAGTGAAGAAAAAGGGGTTGATTTTTTTCAGGAGCCCCCGAGCCCAACTGCTGCCTGCCTAGCCCTGGCTGTGCCAGACAAAAAACTCATCCAGTGCTAGTGGTACAACCCAGACATCAGAGCTCAAGCTCAAAGGTGTTGATGGACTCAGGCACTCCCTTGGCTGGAGGGCCCCTGCTTCTGCCTTGGCTGGAGAGCTGGACCAGTCAGTTTGGGGACAGAGGGTCCTGTTGTTTGTGGTGGTGGCAGCATGTGCACAGTAATTATCTGGTAATGCAGCTGCAGCATGGAAAAAGGGCAGGTGCATGGAGACGCAAGAAAACAGATCCACTTCATCCAGAGTGAAGACTTTGACTGGTCTTGTGAAGGAGGACAAGGGCTCCTGCGGAGAAAGGAGCGGCTGAGGCCCCGGCTGCCGGTGGCACACAGGGACCCTCCGGCACAGCAGGGCCCAGAGCTGGCAAGGCTCCCCAGCACGGCTGGAGCTGCTGGCACAGCTTGGCCCAGCTGGACAGCTGTCCCTCAAGGAACCGGCGAGCAGGGGATGGCTCTGGGCAGGCTCCCCGGCCAGGAGCGGGCCCCAGAGCGCCTCTGCCTTTCAAGGGCAATCTGCTCCCTGCTCTTTCTCCTCCCCACCTCGCTTTGCCTCGGCCCGCTGCTCCTGGGGCTGCTCCTGGGCAGGATTAATAATCAGGGATTACTCTGTCAAGAAAGGGACATTGAGAAGTTGTCTCCAGCGTGCATCGTGATCTTCACACTGTGACTGGACAGGACTTGTAGTCAACTCATATCTTGAGCCCAGTCTGGATGAGAGCACAGATCAGAAATGTTTTCATGGTGCACTCGATTCCCCTTCTGCTTGAGGCACCTGGGCACTGCATGGAAGTTTTCAGTGTGAGAAGCCACCGCCTCCATTGTAACCCCGGGTGCGCCCTGTGCCCCTGGAATGGCCGTGGCTGTAAATTTGTCTTTGGCTGCAGCACAGGGCCAGGGCGTAGCAAGGCCCTTGTTATGTTTGTGCCTCTGGTGCTGCTCATCAGCCCCATCGCAGCTGGACCCATGGCCCTTCCCCACCGGGGCCCTGACCCAGCTGCCGGACCCGAGCCGACGAGGGCCTGGCGGCTCTGGAACCTCCGCCTGGCCCACAAGGGATGGGCTCTGCCCACCCACTAGGCCCGCAGGCCGGGCCCAAGGCTTTGCAGAAAGCTTCCCGCTGAGTTTGCGTAAGCTCGAGGGAGAGAGTGGGAGTGTGCCTTTGGTGTGCTGAGAAGCCGAACAAAACACGTCTAATTTATCCCTGGCGCACCCCTCATAAGACATGCCTGCACACCTTAGCGGAGACCATAAATACTCCTTTGTGCCTCAAGAGGGATCCCTGCACATCTTAGCAGAGAGCCGAAAATATTCCTGTGTGCCTCACAAAAGAATCCAGCCCCTGCCCACCTTAGGAAGGACTCAGCTCCTCTGCAGGCCTTGACAGCAGCCACTAAACCGCCACGTAAATCATAAAGAGCTCAATCCCCCTGCCAGCCGTACAGAGGTCTCCAGTCACGTGTACACCATGGAAGGGACCAGAAATCCCCTGAGAACCTCATGAGGAACCCCACCCACATGCACCACTGACAAAGAGCCCAAATCCCGCATGTCTTACTGGAAAACTCAACCCCCCCACCCCACCTCCCCCAGCCCCATGTGCCTCATGACGCACCCCAGTCATCTGCCAGCCTTACAGAGGTCCCCATCACCTGCGTGCTATGAGGTAGCCAGGCCTGCCATTAACTGTAGCCAGCAGCGTGTTCCCTGACAGAAACCCTTTCCACTGCCTTTCTGGGAATCGGGATAACCTGTCGAGGTGCCGGCTACATCTGTGAGAGCAAAGCGGAGCAGGAGCCTGTGCTGTGCTCCGCTGCTGAGCTGGCACCTCGCTGGATATGGCCAGGATGTTCTCTGTTCCCCCCAGATCTGGGGCCCGGGGCACTTTGCCAGCCCTTGGCACAAGCTGTGCCACCCAACACAGCTCAGAAGGCCGGGAGGAGGAGAGCCCAGGGGCGGCAGGAAGCAGAGAGAACCCCCTGCTCTAGAACTGAGGGAGTTCTTTCAGAAGCAAAGAGAGTGACTTCAAGGGATTCCCACTGTTTCCCTTCAAAGTTTGCCTCTGCATACTGAGAGGTGAGCGTATCAGAAATACCAGAATAGAGCTGGGAAAAGGCTTTAAGTAATATGATTGTGACAAGGTACAAATCTCCTGTGGGAAAAGATCCTCTGCATTAGGCTTGGTGTCTTGGGGTGTCTTAGTTCTTCCTAGAGTAAAGAGTACCAGTCGAGTACAACTTTATTTTTTATTCTGCAAGTGTAAAAATGTTCTAAGCTTTTCAGAATTCTACAAGTACTTTCAAGAATACTGTTGTGGGAAAAGGGAAGAAACATTTGGGGATTTCATTATACAAAAAGACACCCTTCCCAATATTTCTAAGATTCTCTAATTTCTAAAAATGAAAAATGAAGCAAAAATGTTGCCCCATGCTCATCTGCTGCCTGCCCAGTCCTGGCTGTGCCCAGACAAGGAGCTCTGCCAGGACTGGTGGTACCACCCAGACACCAGAGCTGAAGCCCAAAGGCTCTGCTGGAATCAAGGCTGTCCCTGGCAGGAGGGGGCCACCTTCAGTCCTGGCCAGACACCAGGGCCAGCACCTCTGGGGACAGAGGGTCCTGTTCCGGGTGATTGCGGCACAGTAACTATGTCAAAAGGTAACCCTAGCTGGGACAATGGACACTGTCTTGGGGATGGCCAGTGATGGGCAAAGGCGCCTCCGGTTGATGGCTTTGGCTGGTCCCAGGAATCTGCAGGAACGTTCCTGTGGAGAGAGGAGCGGCTGAGGCCCCGGCTGCCGGTGGCACACAGGGACCCTCCTGCACAGCAGGGCCCAGAGCTGGCAAGGCTCCCCAGCATGGCTGGAGCTGCTGGCACAGCTTGGCCCAGCTGGACAGCTGCCCCTCAAGGAACTGGCGAGCAGGGGATGGCTCTGGGCAGGCTCCCCGGCCAGGAGCGGGCCCCAGAGCGCCTCTGCCTTTCAAGGGCAATCTGCTCCCTGCTCTTTCTCCTCCCCACCTCGCTTTGCCTCGGCCCGCTGCTCCTGGGGCTGCTCTTGGCCACGCAGCTTCAGTGGGAGCCAGCACTGGCTGCAGCCCCAGCGGGCACCCCAGGACAAGGCCCAGGAATTAGGAAGCCAATTAAAGCACTGGGCAGCAGCAGAACCCTCAGCAGGGCTATGTGGACAAGCACTGACCATGCACAACTCCACAGCAGCCTGACTGGGAGCGTTTCCTGTCTACAGGCAGCCATCAAATGAAGATGTATGAGGGGGAGAGTAACAAAACACGCACCGCTTACTCTTCCAGCAAATCCAAATTCTGATGCAGCATAATATGAAGATAAGCTCCACAACGAGCAGGGCTATCATTAACTCTACCCAACAGAGTGTTCCCTGACATAAATGCTTTCTACTGCCCTTCTGGGAATTGGGAACATATGTTGAGGTGCCAGCTGCATCTGTGGGAGCAATGGGGATTTTGACTTTGTGCTGCGCTCCACTGCTGAGCTGGGAGCTCGCGGGATACAGCCAGGACACTCTTTGTCACCCCCAGTGCTGGGGCCTGCAGGCACCTTGGCACCCCTTGTCACAGGCTGTGCCACCCAGCAAAGCCCAGCAGGCCGGGAGGAGGAGAGCCCGGGGGCAGCGCAGCTCCTTGAGCAGTCGCTCCTGCCAGGGACCCGGGCCAAAGCCACCCCTGAGCAGCCACTGCCAGCCCCGACCCTCCGTGCCCCGTGACAGCTCCCCCAGCCCGAGGGGACAGAGTCAGGCCCTGTCAGGACCCAGGGCAGCCCCTCTCCCGTCAGGAGCCAGGGCTGGCCGTGGCCCCGGGCTCGTGGCAGGGCTCCCGCTTGAGGCTGCTCCTGTGCCTGGGGCCTCTGGGCACTCAGGGCGGCTCCGTGAGCAGCTGCAGCAGGAGGGACCTTGGTGCATGACTCCCATTTCCCAGGGGCTGGGATCGAGCCCCAGAGGCCTCGAAGCCGAGGGGCCTCCAGCTTTGGCTGCTGTTGGGCCATGCAAGGGCAGGCCCTGGGGGAAGAGCTGCTGCCACCCAGCCGTGCCCAGGGCTGAGCCTGGCACAGCAATTACCTCCTGTGCCTGTGTCCGTGCGTGGCATTGTTTTCCCTCCTGCTGTCCAGGCTGGCACCGAGCCACTGCTTCTTCCGTGAAGTGGCTCCTTCTGCACGGATTTTTTGTCCATCACTTGAGAAAGAAAAGGGTGAGCTGGATCAGATGGAAACATTCCCCAATCGAGAAGTGGCACCTTCAGGAGGCAATGCTTGCCAAAATCATGGAGAAGGTTCAAAAAACATCTGGGCTTTTGGGGCAGAGGCAGGGCCCTCATTTTCAAAGACCTGCCAGGGCTGAGCCACAGGAGCTGTGAGGGGATTGCACAGGGCCAGGGCACACACGAGCATGGCTCTGTCCTGGCACATGCAGCGATTCCCCCCCGTCCAAGATTTGTGCTCTGAGTTGGCAGCTCTCCTACGAGGAAAGGCCTTGACCTACCCTCACCATCTCCCAGAGACTTATCCCTGAACGTGGGTTGGGAAGCCAGACGACCTTCACCAGCAGGTTCATCTGCAAAGAAAGGAAGGACAGAACAGCTCCCAGCACTGCAGGAGATGCTCAGGCTGCCTGGGGATGACAGAGGAGCCCCACAAACTAGTGCCCTGCTCTCCCCCTCTGCCCTTTCCCCACCATGGGCACGCCTTCCCGCCCCTCCCAGGTCTCAGGCAGTGTCTCCCCCAGAGGGACCCCAGCAGGACTGCTCAGGACCCAAGTGCCCTCAGCCTGCTCAGGAGAATTCCTCTGGGCTGTGCCCTCACTGCCAAGCATCAGAGATGGCAGCTCAAGGCTCAGCAGGGCTCTGGCACAGAGGCACAGCAATTACCTTGTGTGACTGTGCCTGACTTCGCCTCCCTTCCTGCAGCAGAGGCTGCAAATGAGCCACTGCTTCCTCTGGGAAATGCTTCCTTCTGCATAGTCTCTCCATCCACTTCTGGAGGAAGGAAAAGGAACAGCTGGATGAGATGGAACCGTTCCCCACTGGGGCAGTGGCACCTTCAGGAGACAATACTTATGAAAGACAATGATAAGGATCAGGAAAAGGCAAAGGCTCTTCAGGCTAACCAGAGCACTCCATTCTCAAAAGAGATGCCTCTCCTAATTTACTCTAAGTCTGGGAAATTTCAGGGGATCTCAGGGCATGTCCAACCCATGGGACACTTTGTGCTGGCTGTCAGCTGATGCCAAATGCCTTCCTGCAGAGGCTGGGGAGAAGCTGCAGCCAGCCCAGGCTGGGAAACATCCCCTCAGGGTGTGACGGCAGCAGTGGGGCAGCGAGGCTGCCATGGATCCCTTCCCGCTGTGCCGGGCACGGCGTGCCCAGATGTGCAGAGAAAGGCCCCGGCTGCCGAGTGTCAGGAGGAGGCTGATGGAAATGCACTCACCTTGTCCTCCCTGCAGTGTCTCCTTCAGCATTTGCTGCATTGTTTCAGATGGTTCCAGGGATTTCTTGTCCGCCGTGTCTTTGGTCTTTCCTCTTGGAGGACCTTAATAGGAAGTAGTTCCATTTCAGATGAATGGATCCCACGAAAGCACAGTGAGCTCAGCCTGTGGGGTCAGCAGGGACACACTACTCACCCCTGCGATGGGAGCTGGGCTTGGGTGCAGCAACCAGCAAAGGCCCTTGAAAAGTGTTCCCTGCAGACACACCTGTAAATCACCAGCCACAGAAGCTTCTGTCATCAGCTCCCTGCCAGGTTGTCAATGATTATTGCTTGGTGGGACAGTGAGAATATACCTGCAGGAGGCTCCAAGGGCTTCAAAACTTTTTTCAGCCAAGCTAATGGAGAATCATTGCCAGGAACCTCACCTGGAAGGGAGAGCAGATCAGAAACATTTCCATGGTGTGCTGGGATCCCCTTCTGTCTTAGGGAACTGGGCACTGCAAGGGGCTCGGGTAAGGCTGTGGGGGCCAGATGTGAATGGACATGGCCAAAGCTGCAGAGGGGCCTGGGGAGGTCTGGGGTGTCTTCTGGTCACTCTCCACTGTCTTTGCATGCCCTTTGTAACATCCCTGGAGAGGTGGGGAAACAGCCCAGGACCACTGGGGCTCTCTCTGGCCCACAGAGGAAATCCTGCTTAAATCCCAGCGGAAAACTGCAGAAGGCCCTGCCACAGCCATCCCTCCCAACCTCCCTCCCTCCTTTGGCTGGCCCAGCTCCGCCAGCCCAAGGGTAGAGAGGCAGGCCCTCTCAGGGCACACTGGAGCCCTGCTCTCCCCCTCAGCCCTTTCCCCACCATGGGCACCCCTTGCAGCCCCTCCCAGGTCTCAGGCAGTGTCTACCCCAGAGGATCCCCAGCAGGAATGCTCAGTACCCGAGTGCCCTGAGCCTGCTCAGGAGAATTCCTCTGGGCTGTGCCTGTCTTGCCCAGGCTGTGCCTGTCTTGCCCAGGCTGTGCCCTCACTGCCAAGCATCAGAGATGGCAGCTCAAGGCTCAGCAGGGCACAAGATCCATGGATCCCACAATAGCAATTCCCAACCTGTGGGGTCAGCAGGGACACACTACTCACCCCTGCGATGGGAGCTGGGCTTGGGTGCAGCATCCAGACCCGGAGTTGGAGAAATCCTCCCTGCAGACACACCTGTAAATCACCAGCCACAGAAGCTTCTGTCATCAGCTCCCTGCCAGGTTGTCAATGATTATTCCTTGATGGGACAGTGAGAATATACCTGCAGGAGGTCCAGAGGGCTTCAAAACTTCATACCGCCAGACTAATGGAGAAACCTTTGCAGGAACTTCACCTAGAAGGGAGCAGAGACCAGTACCATTTCCATGGTGTGCTGGGCTCCCCTTCTGCCTTAGGGAACTGGGCACTGCAAGAGGCTCAGGGAAGGCTGTGGGGGCCAGATGTGAATGGACATGGCCAAAGCTGCAGAAGGGCCTGGAGAGCTCTGGGCTGGCTCTGGTCGTTCTGACCACTCTTCCCATGCAGTGTGCAAGATCTCTGGAGGGGCAGCTGGACAACTGAGGGCTTCATGGGACACTTCCCTGCCTTCCTGCAACATAGCCTGGCACAGAATCAGTCTTCAAGTGCCAGCCCCTCCCAGGCCTCAGGCAGTGTCTCCCCTAGAGGGTCCCCAGCAGGACTGCTCAGGACCTGAGTGCCCTGAGCCTGCTCAGGAGAATTCCTCAGGGCTGTGCCCGTCGTTTCCGGGCTGTGCCCTCACTGCCAAGCATCAGAGATGGCAGCCCAGGGCTCAGCAGGGCTCAGGCCTAGAGGCACAGCAGTTACCTTGTGTGACTGTGCCTGGCATCACCTCCCTTCCTGCAGCAGAACTTTGCACAGAACCACTGCTTCCTTGGGGAAGTGCTTCCTTCTGAACGGTTTTTCCTTCAATTTTTGAAGAAAGGAAAGGGACAGCTGGTTGAGATGGGATTCTTACCCACTGGGGAAGAGGCAAATACAGGAGACAACACGTTTGAAAGTCATGGATAAGGAATAGAAAACACCCAGCATTTAGGGACTGTGCCAGCCTGGTCCTTTCTCTAAACAGCCGCTTCACCTGAACTACCTCAAGGCCAAAGAATTGCAAGGATCTCAGGGGGTGCATGGCCATTGGGACACTTTGGGCTGCCTGTGAGCTGATGCTAAATGCCTTCCTCCAGAGGCTGGGAAACATCCCCTCAGGCTGTGACAGCAGCAGCACTGGGGCAGCGAGGCTGCCATGGATCCCTTCCTGCTGTGCCGGGCACGGCGTGCCCAGATGTGCAGAGAAAGGCCCTGGCTGGGGAGTGTCAGGGGAAGGCTGAGGACAATGCACCCACCTTGTTCTCTCTGCAGCATCTCCTTCAGCATTTGCCACATAGCTTCAGATGGTTCGAGGGATTTCTTGGCTGCTGTGTCTCTGATTGTTCCTGTCGGAGGGCCTTAGCAGAAAGAAGTTCAATTTCCCTGGAATGGATGCCACAAATGCAGTGCTCATCCTGAGGGGTCATCAGGGACACACTACTCACCCCTACGATGGGAGCTGGGCTTGTGTGCAGTAAGCAGAATGGAATTTGGAGAAATCCTCCCGGCAGACACACCTGTAACTCAACAGGCACAGAAGCTTCTGTCATCTCTGCTGCTGTGCACAGGCAGCACTGAGCCCCAGGAGCAGTGAGGGGATTGCACAGGGCCAGGGCACACACGAGCACGGCTCTGTCCTGGCACCTGCAGCGATGCCCCCCTGCCTGAGCCTTGGGCTCTGAGCTGGCAGCTCCCCCGTGGGGAAAGGCCTTGACCTACCCTCACCATGTCCCAGAGACACATCCCTGAACGTGGGTTGGGAAGCCAGATCACCTTCACCAACAGGTTCATCTGCAAAGAAAGGCAGGACAGAACAGCTCCCATCACTGCAGGAGATGCTCAGGCTGCCTGGGGCTGACAGAGCTGCCGCACAATGCACAGCCCCGGGGCACAGCCCTGGGCCCTTCCATTCCCTCTAAGCTCTTCTCTTCTCTGTGGCTACACAGAGCACACCAAAGGAGACCCTGGCATTACACATGGGAAGAGGATTGACAGTTAAATGCTCCTTCCTTCTACTGACATCGATCCTGTGGGATCACCAGAGCTCTTGAAGGTAGCAGGGCAAGGATTCCAGAATCCATCAGCCCTGACTTGACCTCAACAAAAACTTCATGACTGAACTTTTGCCAGCTTGACGGAGTATTCTGCCAGTAAAGAGAGAAATTCAAAACTTGCCTCCAGCATTCCCCAAGATCTTCAAAGGTACATTCACCAACGCTTCCATGTATTCCATGTTGTGATCACAGCCTAGAAGGGAGCAGAGATCAGACTCATTTCCATGCTGTGCTGGGATCCCCTTATGCCTTAGGGAACTGGACACTGCAAGGGGGTCGGGTAAGGCTGTGGGGGCCAGATGTGAATGGACATGGCCAAAGCTGCAGAGTGGCCTGGGGAGCTACGGACAGGCTTCTGATCACTCTGCACACTCTATTCATCCTCTACAACATCCCAGCTAGGGTGGCTGGAGCAGCTGTCCCAGGAAAGGGGAGTCAGGTCCCCGGCTCACCTGCTCCCTGTGCTCGTCGTGGAGCTGCCTGGGCAGCCCTGGCAGGCAGGGCCACTGCCAGGAGGAGCAGGAGGAAGAGGCGCAGAGCAAGGGCCATTGTGCCTTGCCCTCTGCCAGTCCCGCAGCTCTTGCTGCCACCGCTCTCCTGACAACAATGTACCAAAATCAGCACCACTGCTGCCACCACCGCTGCTGCTGCTGCTGCCGCAACAGTTGTGGTCACGGACTGACTGGTGGGTGGCTGTGGTGCTGTGCAACCACGGGGCTCTGGCACCTCTGTGACCTCAGAGCCTGCTGTGACCTCAGCCTTCTGTGACCCCAGAGCCTGCTGTGAGCTCATGGCCTCAGCTGTCCCCCCAGAGTGCACTCCCATGTATTGAATTGGCTGCCCTGATTGTAAATGTTTTTCTTGATCAAAGGGCCATTGCTTAGGAAAACTTTTGATTTGCCTGCTGACATTGCTGATCAGGCTGTGTCCCTGGAGATGCTCTTGATAGCTCCCCTCTTTTCCAGGATATCTTTCTTGAAGAGGTCCATGCTCAGATAGTCTGCTGTAACAAACAGAATCACTGAATCACAGAACATGTTGAGTACAAATGGACCCACAGTGACCATGGAGTCCAGCTCCTGGCCGTACACCACAGCATCCTCAAGAGTCATGCCATGTGCTTGAGAGCATTGTCCAAACGCATCTTGAGCTCTCTCAAACATGGTGATGTCTAGGGATGCCTCCTTCAGTGCCCAGCTGTCCTCTTGGATAAAAACCTTTTTCTAGCATCAACCTAAATCTCCCCGGACACAACTTCAGGCCATTCCCTATCACTGGGGACAAGAGAAAGAGATGAGTTCCTGCCTCTCCTCTTCCCATCTTGAGGAATTTGGAGACGCCAATGAGGTCTCCCATCAGAGTCCCCTCCAGCAGAAGAGACAAAGAGTCCTCTGCTGTTCTTCACACAGCTTCCCCTTAGGCCCTTCACCATCTTCACTGCCCTCCTTTGAACACTCTTTGTTAGAGTGCAGTGACCAAAACTTGAGACAATATTTGAGGAGAGGCCAGCCCAGAGCAGAGCAGAGCAGAGCAGAGTGTGACAATCCCTCCCTGGCCTGACTGGCCATGCTGGGCCTGGTGCCCCTCAGCACAGGGATGTGCTCCCTGGCTGCCAGGGCAGTGCTGACTATATCCAACTTTCCACCCAGAATGATTCCCAGGTCCCCTTGCACAGTCCTGCTCTCCAGCATCTCGTTCTCCAGCCTGCCCGTACATGCATGGTTGCCCCATCCCAGGTGCACCATCTGGCACTTTCCCTTGTTGAACTTCACTGGGTGGTTGTTGGTCCAGCCCTCCAGTTTGTCCAGGTCCTGCCCTGAGCCCAGGGATGCTCAGCACGGGCTCCCCCAGCCCCTCGGGGTCCCGCTGCTGGTCACAGCAGCCCCTGCCTGGCTCCTGCCTGCCCGCACTGTGGGCATCCATGGCTGCTCCTGGACATGGAGCTCAGCCAGTGCTGGTGATGTTTGGGCACTGCTGGTGCTACCAACCAGACACTGGGGTGGCAGCTCCGTCTCTTTATTGGAATGGAAGGCCTGGGCCAAGCTCTTTTCTGGCAGGAGGGACCCACCTTCAGTCTGGGCCAGAGACCAGGGCCAGATCCTTCACGGGGAGAGGGTTTTGTTTTGCCTGCTGGCAGCATGTGCCCAGCACCAAGCTAGCAATGCAGCTGGGACAGGGACATCAGGCATGGGCAAGGAGATGCAGAATGGCAGGTACAGGTGTCCCTGAGGAGTTCAGAAGAACTTCTGAGGGCACAGAGATGTGACTCTGCAGATAGGCCATGGTACAGTGGCACAGTGAACAGTGTCAATGCTGTACCCTTCATGCACAGATTGTGTCCATCCTGCGGTCAGGGAATTCATCGAAGTGAATTCAGAACACGTGTTCTGATCTCGCTGTGCACTTCTTTGGAATCAAGGTGGTGCGTGAGTCTGTGTTGTGCTCCACTGCTGAGCTGGCAGCTGACTGGATATGGCCAGGATGTTCCCTGTTTCCCCCAGAGGTGGGGCCTGGGGTACCTTGGCATCCCTTGGAACAGGCTGCGCCACCCTACACAGCCCAGGAGACCGGGAGGAGGAGAGCCCAGGGGCAGCACGGCTGCTCGGGCAGTCACTCCTTCCAGGGACCAAGGACAAGCCCATCCCTGAGCAGCCACTGCCAGCCCCGACCCTCCATGCCCCGTGACAGCTCCCCCAGCCCAAGGGGACAGAGGCAGGCCCTCTCAGGGCACACTGGAGCCCTGCTCTCCCCATCTGCCCTTTCCCCACCATGGGCACCCATTGCAGCCCCTCCCAGGTTTTGGACAGTGTCTCCCATGGAGGCACTCCAGCAGAACTGCTCAGTACCCGAGTGCTCTCAGCCTGCTCGGGTTAATTCCTCTGGGCTGTGCCAATCTTGTCCAGTCTGTGTGAGAGTAAACATTAGGAATTTATTGAAATTTTATTACTTATTGCAGATATTGCAGAAGATTCTCTGTTTCTGTTGTGGGTTGGATTTTTCCCCTTTTTTCTATTTGTGGTATTTTCTGCATTGTCATGCTAAAAACCTTGTGACTAGGCCCTAGTGACAGGGGGAAACCCCTGGAGATCCAGAAAGCCAGAAGAAGAGATGGAAGGCACTGGCTCTCCCCATTTTTCCCGTGGATTCGGAGGAGAACGATCCCCGCTGTTCCATCCTTGCCATCCCAGCGCCGGGAGGCATCCTCACTGCTGTCAGACCCTGCACTGCTGCCTTCTGCTTTAACCTGCCATCATCCAGCACTCTGCTGAGCCTCGGGACCGACACCGTGAGCGGAGGGGTCTGTCCTCCAGTCCTCCCCCACCTGGGACAGCACCGCCATCCCCCCCAGACCTCCTGTGACTGTGTGGAACCGATCCTGCCCCCACCGCTGGCAACTGCAGTGCAGGGAGAGGGTGCCTGCAGCCAAAAAAGGACTGGGACTGAGTTACTGTTCTGTTTGTTGCTAATTTCATAGCTGTGGTTGTTTCTTTTGTCTTGTTAAATATATTAATAAAGATCCATTATTCCTATCCCCATATCTTTGCCGGAGAGCCCCCTTAATTCCAAAGTTAAATAATTTGGAGGGAGGGGGGGTTTACACTTTTCATTTCAAAGAGAGGCTCCTGCCTTTCTGAACAAATACCTGTCTTTCAAAGGACACCTCAGGACAGTTTCCATAACTGTACTGCAACTTTGACAAATACAGAACTTCTGGGGAAAAGGGGAAGAAACATTTGGGGTTTATATTCTATGAAAACGAATTTTAATTGCAGGAAATGAAAAACATTTCTAAATGTTTCAAAAAGAAAAACAAAGATAACATGAGGTCGCTGTTGGTCTCAGGAGCGCCGTGCCCGGCGGCTGCCCACACAAGGAGCTCTGCCAGGGCTGGTGGTACCACCCAGACACCAGAGCTGAAGCCCAAAGGTGTTGCTGGACTCAAGCCTGTCCCTGGCAGGAGGGGGCCATCTTCAGTCCCTGGCCGGACACCAGAGCCAGCACCTCTGGGGACAGAGGTTCCTGTTCTGGCTGGTGGCGGCAGAGCAACCACCTGATAAGGCAGCCCTGGCAGGGACAATGGACACTGTCTTGGGGATGGCCAGTGACGGGCAAAGGTGTCTCCAACTGATGGCTTTG
>NW_026912170.1:0-68829 GCF_963662255.1 Cinclus cinclus | reverse complement strand
AAGCCAGCAAGTATTCCTCGCCGGCCACCTCTCGCTGTGCAAGAGGTATGCCGTGGAGCCTTGGAACGCTGCCAAGCAAAAAGCAGAGCAGTGACCATAAAAGCGAGGAGAGAGCATGCACGAAGCACACTAGTTCTGTCTAGTGCTTTCCGTGCAGAGAGGCGGCAAAGCTGAATGCCGTGCCAGAGCTTCACTTCTCGCTGGAGCACAGGAAGGCAAGAATGAAGAGGCAGAACACAGCCTTGGTTTCAGCAGCCTCCGGGGCTGCAAAAGTTCAGCAATAGCTCTGTCAAAGCAGAACTCGGCTGAGAATGCTCTCGCAGCTTGGGAAAGTTAGGCGCAGCTGTTGACCAGCTCTGCCCGTGGCCACAGGCTGCTTCTTCCACCTTCACTTTGGCAGAGCTTTTGCGAAACAGAGACGACATTCTTCAAGGGCGTGTTCTCCAAGGTGCTGTGAAACAGAGCCTAGCACGCTGTCTCGCTGATCCTGGCTTTCGGCAAGCAGGCGTGCCAGACCGCCGACATTCTGCACTCTGGCAGCCTAGTTGCCAGCTTTCGGCAGCTGCTGTCCTAGCAAGGAAGCTCAGGGAGTCAAAGCCAGTGCCGGGCGGCACCTTTCTGCTTTGCCCGCCTAAGCGGCGTCACGCTCCCTCGGATACTGTGTCCTTTCCCTCTGCACTGCGTCTGCCGAGGTGCTCTCTGCCTCTCGGAGCAGAAGGGCAAAGGACAATGTTTTCCACAGCAGGGTAGAAACGGCATTGCTAGCAGGAAAGCTAGATGCCTTGGGAATGTCCCCTTAGCCCTTGCCACTCACTTCAGGCTCGTACGCTGAGCAGAACAGCCTGCTGTTCTGAAGCTTCGCTGGCTGCCGTTCGTGCCCAGACGCCATTTCCTTCCCAAGGAGGCGAAGCGCCGTCTACTTCTCGCAGCGAGCACGCTGCTCCTGGCTTTCGCTTCTGCCGCAACGAGCTCGCTACGAGCACTTTTCTTCTCAACCCTCTAGACCATTGCGTTCTGCTTTTCTTGTCTCGTGAATGGAGACGGAAAGCTTCTCGGCTACAATCTC
The DNA here is from genome assembly GCF_963662255.1 of Cinclus cinclus. NCBI lineage: Eukaryota > Metazoa > Chordata > Aves > Passeriformes > Cinclidae > Cinclus > Cinclus cinclus. Next base: position 67,763 of record NW_026912170.1, on the reverse strand, counting down.
GCCTAGAACAACTGCGGCTACACATTAAGCTCGCCCGCAACGCCCTGCTGAAACTTGCCTTCTGGCACCCCATTCGCGGGGCAGCCGTCTTTCTTCGGCCACCTGCCAAGTGGCCCCATATCGCCGCGCTCGTTGCACTCCGCTTGTCAGATTGGCTTCCCGTGGCGCTGATTTCAGCCTGGCCAAATACTAGCGCTGCGGAGAGCTCTCTCGCAGACAATCATGTTCCAGCATAGAAATTTGTCCTGCAATGTTCCCCCCTCTTTTCCCCCATGGTGTTGCTCTGATGAATGCCTTGAGCATGGAACGACTTAAGCCAGCAAGTATTCCTCGCCGGCCACCTCTCGCTGTGCAAGAGGTATGCCGTGGAGCCTTGGAACGCTGCCAAGCAAAAAGCAGAGCAGTGACCATAAAAGCGAGGAGAGAGCATGCACGAAGCACACTAGTTCTGTCTAGTGCTTTCCGTGCAGAGAGGCGGCAAAGCTGAATGCCGTGCCAGAGCTTCACTTCTCGCTGGAGCACAGGAAGGCAAGAATGAAGAGGCAGAACACAGCCTTGGTTTCAGCAGCCTCCGGGGCTGCAAAAGTTCAGCAATAGCTCTGTCAAAGCAGAACTCGGCTGAGAATGCTCTCGCAGCTTGGGAAAGTTAGGCGCAGCTGTTGACCAGCTCTGCCCGTGGCCACAGGCTGCTTCTTCCACCTTCACTGTGGCAGAGCTTTTGCGGAACAGAGACGGCATTCTTCAAGGGCGTGTTCTCCAAGGTGCTGTGCAACAGAGCCTAGCACGCTGTCTCGCTGATCCTGGCTTTCGGCAAGCAGGCGTGCCAGACCGCCGACATTCTGCACTCTGGCAGCCTAGTTGCCAGCTTTCGGCAGCTGCTGTCCTAGCAAGGAAGCTCAGGGAGTCAAAGCCAGTGCCGGGCGGCACCTTTCTGCTTTGCCCGCCTAAGCGGCGTCACGCTCCCTCGGATACTGTGTCCTTTCCCTCTGCACTGCGTCTGCCGAGGTGCTCTCTGCCTCTCGGAGCAGAAGGGCAAAGGACAATGTTTTCCACAGCAGGGTAGAAACGGCATTGCTAGCAGGAAAGCTAGATGCCTTGGAACTGTCCCCTTAGCCCTTGCCACTCACTTCAGGCTCGTACGCTGAGCAAAACAGCCTGCTGTTCTGAAGCTTCGCTGGCTGCCGTTCGTGCCCAGACGCCATTTCCTTCCCAAGGAGGCGAAGCGCCGTCTACTTCTCGCAGCGAGCACGCTGCTCCTGGCTTTCGCTTCTGCCGCAACGAGCTCGCTACGAGCACTTTTCTTCTCAACCCTCTAGACCATTGCGTTCTGCTTTTCTTGTCTCGTGAATGGAGACGGAAAGCTTCTCGGCTACAATCTCGCCTAGAACAACTGCGGCTACACATTAAGCTCGCCCGCAACGCCCTGCTGAAACTTGCCTTCTGGCACCCCATTCGCGGGGCAGCCGTCTTTCTTCGGCCACCTGCCAAGTGGCCCCATATCGCCGCGCTCGTTGCACTCCGCTTGTCAGATTGGCTTCCCGTGGCGCTGATTTCAGCCTGGCCAAATACTAGCGCTGCGGAGAGCTGTCTCCCAGACAATCATGTTCCAGCATAGAAATTAGTCCTGCAATGTTCCCCCCTCTTTTCCCCCATGGTGTTGCTCTGATGAATGCCTTGAGCATGGAACGACTTAAGCCAGCAAGTATTCCTCGCCGGCCACCTCTCGCTGTGCAAGAGGTATGCCGTGGAGCCTTGGAACGCTGCCAAGCAAAAAGCAGAGCAGTGACCATAAAAGCGAGGAGAGAGCATGCACGAAGCACACTAGTTCTGTCTAGTGCTTTCCGTGCAGAGAGGCGGCAAAGCTGAATGCCGTGCCAGAGCTTCACTTCTCGCTGGAGCACAGGAAGGCAAGAATGAAGAGGCAGAACACAGCCTTGGTTTCAGCAGCCTCCGGGGCTGCAAAAGTTCAGCAATAGCTCTGTCAAAGCAGAACTCGGCTGAGAATGCTCTCGCAGCTTGGGAAAGTTAGGCGCAGCTGTTGACCAGCTCTGCCCGTGGCCACAGGCTGCTTCTTCCACCTTCACTGTGGCAGAGCTTTTGCGAAACAGAGACGACATTCTTCAAGGGCGTGTTCTCCAAGGTGCTGTGAAACAGAGCCTAGCACGCTGTCTCGCTGATCCTGGCTTTCGGCAAGCAGGCGTGCCAGACCGCCGACATTCTGCACTCTGGCAGCCTAGTTGCCAGCTTTCGGCAGCTGCTGTCCTAGCAAGGAAGCTCAGGGAGTCAAAGCCAGTGCCGGGCGGCACCTTTCTGCTTTGCCCGCCTAAGCGGCGTCACGCGCCCTCGGATACTGTGTCCCTTCCCTCTGCACTGCGTCTGCCGAGGTGCTCTCTGTCTCTCGGAGCAGAAGGGCAAAGGACAATGTTTTCCACAGCAGGGTAGAAACGGCATTGCTAGCAGGAAAGCTAGATGCCTTGGCAATGTCCCCTTAGCCCTTGCCACTCACTTCAGGCTCGTACGCTGAGCAGAACAGCCTGCTGTTCTGAAGCTTCGCTGGCTGCCGTTCGTGCCCAGACGCCATTTCCTTCCCAAGGAGGCGAAGCGCCGTCTACTTCTCGCAGCGAGCACGCTGCTCCTGGCTTTCGCTTCTGCCGCAACGAGCTCGCTACGAGCACTTTTCTTCTCAACCCTCTAGACCATTGCGTTCTGCTTTTCTTGTCTCGTGAATGGAGACGGAAAGCTTCTCGGCTACAATCTCGCCTAGAACAACTGCGGCTACACATTAAGCTCGCCCGCAACGCCCTGCTGAAACTTGCCTTCTGGCACCCCATTCGCGGGGCAGCCGTCTTTCTTCGGCCACCTGCCAAGTGGCCCCATATCGCCGCGCTCGTTGCACTCCGCTTGTCAGATTGGCTTCCCGTGGCGCTGATTTCAGCCTGGCCAAATACTAGCGCTGCGGAGAGCTGTCTCCCAGACAATCATGTTCCAGCATAGAAATTAGTCCTGCAATGTTCCCCCCTCTTTTCCCCCATGGTGTTGCTCTGATGAATGCCTTGAGCATGGAACGACTTAAGCCAGCAAGTATTCCTCGCCGGCCACCTCTCGCTGTGCAAGAGGTATGCCGTGGAGCCTTGGAACGCTGCCAAGCAAAAAGCAGAGCAGTGACCATAAAAGCGAGGAGAGAGCATGCACGAAGCACACTAGTTCTGTCTAGTGCTTTCCGTGCAGAGAGGCGGCAAAGCTGAATGCCGTGCCAGAGCTTCACTTCTCGCTGGAGCACAGGAAGGCAAGAATGAAGAGGCAGAACACAGCCTTGGTTTCAGCAGCCTCCGGGGCTGCAAAAGTTCAGCAATAGCTCTGTCAAAGCAGAACTCGGCTGAGAATGCTCTCGCAGCTTGGGAAAGTTAGGCGCAGCTGTTGACCAGCTCTGCCCGTGGCCACAGGCTGCTTCTTCCACCTTCACTTTGGCAGAGCTTTTGCGAAACAGAGACGACATTCTTCAAGGGCGTGTTCTCCAAGGTGCTGTGAAACAGAGCCTAGCACGCTGTCTCGCTGATACTGGCTTTCGGCAAGCAGGCGTGCCAGACCGCCGACATTCTGCACTCTGGCAGCCTAGTTGCCAGCTTTCGGCAGCTGCTGTCCTAGCAAGGAAGCTCAGGGAGTCAAAGCCAGTGCCGGGCGGCACCTTTCTGCTTTGCCCGCCTAAGCGGCGTCACGCTCCCTCGGATACTGTGTCCTTTCCCTCTGCACTGCGTCTGCCGAGGTGCTCTCTGCCTCTCGGAGCAGAAGGGCAAAGGACAATGTTTTCCACAGCAGGGTAGAAACGGCATTGCTAGCAGGAAAGCTAGATGCCTTGGGAATGTCCCCTTAGCCCTTGCCACTCACTTCAGGCTCGTACGCTGAGCAGAACAGCCTGCTGTTCTGAAGCTTCGCTGGCTGCCGTTCGTGCCCAGACGCCATTTCCTTCCCAAGGAGGCGAAGCGCCGTCTACTTCTCGCAGCGAGCACGCTGCTCCTGGCTTTCGCTTCTGCCGCAACGAGCTCGCTACGAGCACTTTTCTTCTCAACCCTCTAGACCATTGCGTTCTGCTTTTCTTGTCTCGTGAATGGAGACGGAAAGCTTCTCGGCTACAATCTCGCCTAGAACAACTGCGGCTACACATTAAGCTCGCCCGCAACGCCCTGCTGAAACTTGCCTTCTGGCACCCCATTCGCGGGGCAGCCGTCTTTCTTCGGCCACCTGCCAAGTGGCCCCATATCGCCGCGCTCGTTGCACTCCGCTTGTCAGATTGGCTTCCCGTGGCGCTGATTTCAGCCTGGCCAAATACTAGCGCTGCGGAGAGCTCTCTCGCAGACAATCATGTTCCAGCATAGAAATTTGTCCTGCAATGTTCCCCCCTCTTTTCCCCCATGGTGTTGCTCTGATGAATGCCTTGAGCATGGAACGACTTAAGCCAGCAAGTATTCCTCGCCAGCCACCTCTCGCTGTGCAAGAGGTATGCCGTGGAGCCTTGGAACGCTGCCAAGCAAAAAGCAGAGCAGTGACCATAAAAGCGAGGAGAGAGCATGCACGAAGCACACTAGTTCTGTCTAGTGCTTTCCGTGCAGAGAGGCGGCAAAGCTGAATGCCGTGCCAGAGCTTCACTTCTCGCTGGAGCACAGGAAGGCAAGAATGAAGAGGCAGAACACAGCCTTGGTTTCAGCAGCCTCCGGGGCTGCAAAAGTTCAGCAATAGCTCTGTCAAAGCAGAACTCGGCTGAGAATGCTCTCGCAGCTTGGGAAAGTTAGGCGCAGCTGTTGACCAGCTCTGCCCGTGGCCACAGGCTGCTTCTTCCACCTTCACTGTGGCAGAGCTTTTGCGGAACAGAGACGGCATTCTTCAAGGGCGTGTTCTCCAAGGTGCTGTGCAACAGAGCCTAGCACGCTGTCTCGCTGATCCTGGCTTTCGGCAAGCAGGCGTGCCAGACCGCCGACATTCTGCACTCTGGCAGCCTAGTTGCCAGCTTTCGGCAGCTGCTGTCCTAGCAAGGAAGCTCAGGGAGTCAAAGCCAGTGCCGGGCGGCACCTTTCTGCTTTGCCCGCCTAAGCGGCGTCACGCTCCCTCGGATACTGTGTCCTTTCCCTCTGCACTGCGTCTGCCGAGGTGCTCTCTGCCTCTCGGAGCAGAAGGGCAAAGGACAATGTTTTCCACAGCAGGGTAGAAACGGCATTGCTAGCAGGAAAGCTAGATGCCTTGGAACTGTCCCCTTAGCCCTTGCCACTCACTTCAGGCTCGTACGCTGAGCAGAACAGCCTGCTGTTCTGAAGCTTCGCTGGCTGCCGTTCGTGCCCAGACGCCATTTCCTTCCCAAGGAGGCGAAGCGCCGTCTACTTCTCGCAGCGAGCACGCTGCTCCTGGCTTTCGCTTCTGCCGCAACGAGCTCGCTACGAGCACTTTTCTTCTCAACCCTCTAGACCATTGCGTTCTGCTTTTCTTGTCTCGTGAATGGAGACGGAAAGCTTCTCGGCTACAATCTCGCCTAGAACAACTGCGGCTACACATTAAGCTCGCCCGCAACGCCCTGCTGAAACTTGCCTTCTGGCACCCCATTCGCGGGGCAGCCGTCTTTCTTCGGCCACCTGCCAAGTGGCCCCATATCGCCGCGCTCGTTGCACTCCGCTTGTCAGATTGGCTTCCCGTGGCGCTGATTTCAGCCTGGCCAAATACTAGCGCTGCGGAGAGCTGTCTCGCAGACAATCCTGTTCCAGCATAGAAATTTGTCCTGCAATGTTCCCCCCTCTTTTCCCCCATGGTGTTGCTCTGATGAATGCCTTGAGCATGGAACGACTTAAGCCAGCAAGTATTCCTCGCCGGCCACCTCTCGCTGTGCAAGAGGTATGCCGTGGAGCCTTGGAACGCTGCCAAGCAAAAAGCAGAGCAGTGACCATAAAAGCGAGGAGAGAGCATGCACGAAGCACACTAGTTCTGTCTAGTGCTTTCCGTGCAGAGAGGCGGCAAAGCTGAATGCCGTGCCAGAGCTTCACTTCTCGCTGGAGCACAGGAAGGCAAGAATGAAGAGGCAGAACACAGCCTTGGTTTCAGCAGCCTCCGGGGCTGCAAAAGTTCAGCAATAGCTCTGTCAAAGCAGAACTCGGCTGAGAATGCTCTCGCAGCTTGGGAAAGTTAGGCGCAGCTGTTGACCAGCTCTGCCCGTGGCCACAGGCTGCTTCTTCCACCTTCACTGTGGCAGAGCTTTTGCGGAACAGAGACGGCATTCTTCAAGGGCGTGTTCTCCAAGGTGCTGTGAAACAGAGCCTAGCACGCTGTCTCGCTGATACTGGCTTTCGGCAAGCAGGCGTGCCAGACCGCCGACATTCTGCACTCTGGCAGCCTAGTTGCCAGCTTTCGGCAGCTGCTGTCCTAGCAAGGAAGCTCAGGGAGTCAAAGCCAGTGCCGGGCAGTACCTTTCTGCTTTGCCCGCCTAAGCGGCGTCACGCGCCCTCGGATACTGTGTCCCTTCCCTCTGCACTGCGTCTGCCGAGGTGCTCTCTGTCTCTCGGAGCAGAAGGGCAAAGGACAATGTTTTCCACAGCAGGGTAGAAATGGCATTGCTAGCAGGAAAACTAGATGCCTTGGGAATGTCCCCTTAGCCCTTGCCACTCACTTCAGGCTCGTACGCTGAGCAGAACAGCCTGCTGTTCTGAAGCTTCGCTGGCTGCCGTTCGTGCCCAGACGCCATTTCCTTCCCAAGGAGGCGAAGCGCCGTCTACTTCTCGCAGCGAGCACGCTGCTCCTGGCTTTCGCTTCTGCCGCAACGAGCTCGCTACGAGCACTTTTCTTCTCAACCCTCTAGACCATTGCGTTCTGCTTTTCTTGTCTCGTGAATGGAGACGGAAAGCTTCTCGGCTACAATCTCGCCTAGAACAACTGCGGCTACACATTAAGCTCGCCCGCAACGCCCTGCTGAAACTTGCCTTCTGGCACCCCATTCGCGGGGCAGCCGTCTTTCTTCGGCCACCTGCCAAGTGGCCCCATATCGCCGCGCTCGTTGCACTCCGCTTGTCAGATTGGCTTCCCGTGGCGCTGATTTCAGCCTGGCCAAATACTAGCGCTGCGGAGAGCTGTCTCCCAGACAATCATGTTCCAGCATAGAAATTAGTCCTGCAATGTTCCCCCCTCTTTTCCCCCATGGTGTTGCTCTGATGAATGCCTTGAGCATGGAACGACTTAAGCCAGCAAGTATTCCTCGCCGGCCACCTCTCGCTGTGCAAGAGGTATGCCGTGGAGCCTTGGAACGCTGCCAAGCAAAAAGCAGAGCAGTGACCATAAAAGCGAGGAGAGAGCATGCACGAAGCACACTAGTTCTGTCTAGTGCTTTCCGTGCAGAGAGGCGGCAAAGCTGAATGCCGTGCCAGAGCTTCACTTCTCGCTGGAGCACAGGAAGGCAAGAATGAAGAGGCAGAACACAGCCTTGGTTTCAGCAGCCTCCGGGGCTGCAAAAGTTCAGCAATAGCTCTGTCAAAGCAGAACTCGGCTGAGAATGCTCTCGCAGCTTGGGAAAGTTAGGCGCAGCTGTTGACCAGCTCTGCCCGTGGCCACAGGCTGCTTCTTCCACCTTCACTTTGGCAGAGCTTTTGCGAAACAGAGACGACATTCTTCAAGGGCGTGTTCTCCAAGGTGCTGTGCAACAGAGCCTAGCACGCTGTCTCGCTGATCCTGGCTTTCGGCAAGCAGGCGTGCCAGACCGCCGACATTCTGCACTCTGGCAGCCTAGTTGCCAGCTTTCGGCAGCTGCTGTCCTAGCAAGGAAGCTCAGGGAGTCAAAGCCAGTGCCGGGCGGCACCTTTCTGCTTTGCCCGCCTAAGCGGCGTCACGCTCCCTCGGATACTGTGTCCTTTCCCTCTGCACTGCGTCTGCCGAGGTGCTCTCTGCCTCTCGGAGCAGAAGGGCAAAGGACAATGTTTTCCACAGCAGGGTAGAAACGGCATTGCTAGCAGGAAAGCTAGATGCCTTGGGAATGTCCCCTTAGCCCTTGCCACTCACTTCAGGCTCGTACGCTGAGCAGAACAGCCTGCTGTTCTGAAGCTTCGCTGGCTGCCGTTCGTGCCCAGACGCCATTTCCTTCCCAAGGAGGCGAAGCGCCGTCTACTTCTCGCAGCGAGCACGCTGCTCCTGGCTTTCGCTTCTGCCGCAACGAGCTCGCTACGAGCACTTTTCTTCTCAACCCTCTAGACCATTGCGTTCTGCTTTTCTTGTCTCGTGAATGGAGACGGAAAGCTTCTCGGCTACAATCTCGCCTAGAACAACTGCGGCTACACATTAAGCTCGCCCGCAACGCCCTGCTGAAACTTGCCTTCTGGCACCCCATTCGCGGGGCAGCCGTCTTTCTTCGGCCACCTGCCAAGTGGCCCCATATCGCCGCGCTCGTTGCACTCCGCTTGTCAGATTGGCTTCCCGTGGCGCTGATTTCAGCCTGGCCAAATACTAGCGCTGCGGAGAGCTCTCTCGCAGACAATCATGTTCCAGCATAGAAATTTGTCCTGCAATGTTCCCCCCTCTTTTCCCCCATGGTGTTGCTCTGATGAATGCCTTGAGCATGGAACGACTTAAGCCAGCAAGTATTCCTCGCCGGCCACCTCTCGCTGTGCAAGAGGTATGCCGTGGAGCCTTGGAACGCTGCCAAGCAAAAAGCAGAGCAGTGACCATAAAAGCGAGGAGAGAGCATGCACGAAGCACACTAGTTCTGTCTAGTGCTTTCCGTGCAGAGAGGCGGCAAAGCTGAATGCCGTGCCAGAGCTTCACTTCTCGCTGGAGCACAGGAAGGCAAGAATGAAGAGGCAGAACACAGCCTTGGTTTCAGCAGCCTCCGGGGCTGCAAAAGTTCAGCAATAGCTCTGTCAAAGCAGAATTCGGCTGAGAATGCTCTCGCAGCTTGGGAAAGTTAGGCGCAGCTGTTGACCAGCTCTGCCCGTGGCCACAGGCTGCTTCTTCCACCTTCACTGTGGCAGAGCTTTTGCGGAACAGAGACGGCATTCTTCAAGGGCGTGTTCTCCAAGGTGCTGTGCAACAGAGCCTAGCACGCTGTCTCGCTGATCCTGGCTTTCGGCAAGCAGGCGTGCCAGACCGCCGACATTCTGCACTCTGGCAGCCTAGTTGCCAGCTTTCGGCAGCTGCTGTCCTAGCAAGGAAGCTCAGGGAGTCAAAGCCAGTGCCGGGCGGCACCTTTCTGCTTTGCCCGCCTAAGCGGCGTCACGCTCCCTCGGATACTGTGTCCTTTCCCTCTGCACTGCGTCTGCCGAGGTGCTCTCTGCCTCTCGGAGCAGAAGGGCAAAGGACAATGTTTTCCACAGCAGGGTAGAAACGGCATTGCTAGCAGGAAAGCTAGATGCCTTGGAACTGTCCCCTTAGCCCTTGCCACTCACTTCAGGCTCGTACGCTGAGCAGAACAGCCTGCTGTTCTGAAGCTTCGCTGGCTGCCGTTCGTGCCCAGACGCCATTTCCTTCCCAAGGAGGCGAAGCGCCGTCTACTTCTCGCAGCGAGCACGCTGCTCCTGGCTTTCGCTTCTGCCGCAACGAGCTCGCTACGAGCACTTTTCTTCTCAACCCTCTAGACCATTGCGTTCTGCTTTTCTTGTCTCGTGAATGGAGACGGAAAGCTTCTCGGCTACAATCTCGCCTAGAACAACTGCGGCTACACATTAAGCTCGCCCGCAACGCCCTGCTGAAACTTGCCTTCTGGCACCCCATTCGCGGGGCAGCCGTCTTTCTTCGGCCACCTGCCAAGTGGCCCCATATCGCCGCGCTCGTTGCACTCCGCTTGTCAGATTGGCTTCCCGTGGCGCTGATTTCAGCCTGGCCAAATACTAGCGCTGCGGAGAGCTGTCTCGCAGACAATCATGTTCCAGCATAGAAATTTGTCCTGCAATGTTCCCCCCTCTTTTCCCCCATTGTGTTGCTCTGATGAATGCCTTGAGCATGGAACGACTTAAGCCAGCAAGTATTCCTCGCCGGCCACCTCTCGCTGTGCAAGAGGTATGCCGTGGAGCCTTGGAACGCTGCCAAGCAAAAAGCAGAGCAGTGACCATAAAAGCGAGGAGAGAGCATGCACGAAGCACACTAGTTCTGTCTAGTGCTTTCCGTGCAGAGAGGCGGCAAAGCTGAATGCCGTGCCAGAGCTTCACTTCTCGCTGGAGCACAGGAAGGCAAGAATGAAGAGGCAGAACACAGCCTTGGTTTCAGCAGCCTCCGGGGCTGCAAAAGTTCAGCAATAGCTCTGTCAAAGCAGAACTCGGCTGAGAATGCTCTCGCAGCTTGGGAAAGTTAGGCGCAGCTGTTGACCAGCTCTGCCCGTGGCCACAGGCTGCTTCTTCCACCTTCACTGTGGCAGAGCTTTTGCGGAACAGAGACGGCATTCTTCAAGGGCGTGTTCTCCAAGGTGCTGTGCAACAGAGCCTAGCACGCTGTCTCGCTGATCCTGGCTTTCGGCAAGCAGGCGTGCCAGACCGCCGACATTCTGCACTCTGGCAGCCTAGTTGCCAGCTTTCGGCAGCTGCTGTCCTAGCAAGGAAGCTCAGGGAGTCAAAGCCAGTGCCGGGCGGCACCTTTCTGCTTTGCCCGCCTAAGCGGCGTCACGCTCCCTCGGATACTGTGTCCTTTCCCTCTGCACTGCGTCTGCCGAGGTGCTCTCTGCCTCTCGGAGCAGAAGGGCAAAGGACAATGTTTTCCACAGCAGGGTAGAAACGGCATTGCTAGCAGGAAAGCTAGATGCCTTGGAACTGTCCCCTTAGCCCTTGCCACTCACTTCAGGCTCGTACGCTGAGCAGAACAGCCTGCTGTTCTGAAGCTTCGCTGGCTGCCGTTCGTGCCCAGACGCCATTTCCTTCCCAAGGAGGCGAAGCGCCGTCTACTTCTCGCAGCGAGCACGCTGCTCCTGGCTTTCGCTTCTGCCGCAACGAGCTCGCTACGAGCACTTTTCTTCTCAACCCTCTAGACCATTGCGTTCTGCTTTTCTTGTCTCGTGAATGGAGACGGAAAGCTTCTCGGCTACAATCTCGCCTAGAACAACTGCGGCTACACATTAAGCTCGCCCGGAACGCCCTGCTGAAACTTGCCTTCTGGCACCCCATTCGCGGGGCAGCCGTCTTTCTTCGGCCACCTGCCAAGTGGCCCCATATCGCCGCGCTCGTTGCACTCCGCTTGTCAGATTGGCTTCCCGTGGCGCTGATTTCAGCCTGGCCAAATACTAGCGCTGCGGAGAGCTGTCTCCCAGACAATCATGTTCCAGCATAGAAATTTGTCCTGCAATGTTCCCCCCTCTTTTCCCCCATGGTGTTGCTCTGATGAATGCCTTGAGCATGGAACGACTTAAGCCAGCAAGTATTCCTCGCCGGCCACCTCTCGCTGTGCAAGAGGTATGCCGTGGAGCCTTGGAACGCTGCCAAGCAAAAAGCAGAGCAGTGACCATAAAAGCGAGGAGAGAGCATGCACGAAGCACACTAGTTCTGTCTAGTGCTTTCCGTGCAGAGAGGCGGCAAAGCTGAATGCCGTGCCAGAGCTTCACTTCTCGCTGGAGCACAGGAAGGCAAGAATGAAGAGGCAGAACACAGCCTTGGTTTCAGCAGCCTCCGGGGCTGCAAAAGTTCAGCAATAGCTCTGTCAAAGCAGAACTCGGCTGAGAATGCTCTCGCAGCTTGGGAAAGTTAGGCGCAGCTGTTGACCAGCTCTGCCCGTGGCCACAGGCTGCTTCTTCCACCTTCACTGTGGCAGAGCTTTTGCGGAACAGAGACGGCATTCTTCAAGGGCGTGTTCTCCAAGGTGCTGTGCAACAGAGCCTAGCACGCTGTCTCGCTGATCCTGGCTTTCGGCAAGCAGGCGTGCCAGACCGCCGACATTCTGCACTCTGGCAGCCTAGTTGCCAGCTTTCGGCAGCTGCTGTCCTAGCAAGGAAGCTCAGGGAGTCAAAGCCAGTGCCGGGCGGCACCTTTCTGCTTTGCCCGCCTAAGCGGCGTCACGCTCCCTCGGATACTGTGTCCTTTCCCTCTGCACTGCGTCTGCCGAGGTGCTCTCTGCCTCTCGGAGCAGAAGGGCAAAGGACAATGTTTTCCACAGCAGGGTAGAAACGGCATTGCTAGCAGGAAAGCTAGATGCCTTGGGAATGTCCCCTTAGCCCTTGCCACTCACTTCAGGCTCGTACGCTGAGCAGAACAGCCTGCTGTTCTGAAGCTTCGCTGGCTGCCGTTCGTGCCCAGACGCCATTTCCTTCCCAAGGAGGCGAAGCGCCGTCTACTTCTCGCAGCGAGCACGCTGCTCCTGGCTTTCGCTTCTGCCGCAACGAGCTCGCTACGAGCACGTTTCTTCTCAACCGTCTAGACCATTGCGTTCTGCTTTTCTTGTCTCGTGAATGGAGACGGAAAGCTTCTCGGCTACAATCTCGCCTAGAACAACTGCGGCTACACATTAAGCTCGCCCGGAACGCCCTGCTGAAACTTGCCTTCTGGCACCCCATTCGCGGGGCAGCCGTCTTTCTTCGGCCACCTGCCAAGTGGCCCCATATCGCCGCGCTCGTTGCACTCCGCTTGTCAGATTGGCTTCCCGTGGCGCTGATTTCAGCCTGGCCAAATACTAGCGCTGCGGAGAGCTCTCTCGCAGACAATCATGTTCCAGCATAGAAATTTGTCCTGCAATGTTCCCCCCTCTTTTCCCCCATGGTGTTGCTCTGATGAATGCCTTGAGCATGGAACGACTTAAGCCAGCAAGTATTCCTCGCCGGCCACCTCTCGCTGTGCAAGAGGTATGCCGTGGAGCCTTGGAACGCTGCCAAGCAAAAAGCAGAGCAGTGACCATAAAAGCGAGGAGAGAGCATGCACGAAGCACACTAGTTCTGTCTAGTGCTTTCCGTGCAGAGAGGCGGCAAAGCTGAATGCCGTGCCAGAGCTTCACTTCTCGCTGGAGCACAGGAAGGCAAGAATGAAGAGGCAGAACACAGCCTTGGTTTCAGCAGCCTCCGGGGCTGCAAAAGTTCAGCAATAGCTCTGTCAAAGCAGAACTCGGCTGAGAATGCTCTCGCAGCTTGGCAAAGTTAGGCGCAGCTGTTGACCAGCTCTGCCCGTGGCCACAGGCTGCTTCTTCCACCTTCACTGTGGCAGAGCTTTTGCGGAACAGAGACGGCATTCTTCAAGGGCGTGTTCTCCAAGGTGCTGTGCAACAGAGCCTAGCACGCTGTCTCGCTGATCCTGGCTTTCGGCAAGCAGGCGTGCCAGACCGCCGACATTCTGCACTCTGGCAGCCTAGTTGCCAGCTTTCGGCAGCTGCTGTCCTAGCAAGGAAGCTCAGGGAGTCAAAGCCAGTGCCGGGCGGCACCTTTCTGCTTTGCCCGCCTAAGCGGCGTCACGCTCCCTCGGATACTGTGTCCTTTCCCTCTGCACTGCGTCTGCCGAGGTGCTCTCTGCCTCTCGGAGCAGAAGGGCAAAGGACAATGTTTTCCACAGCAGGGTAGAAACGGCATTGCTAGCAGGAAAGCTAGATGCCTTGGAACTGTCCCCTTAGCCCTTGCCACTCACTTCAGGCTCGTACGCTGAGCAAAACAGCCTGCTGTTCTGAAGCTTCGCTGGCTGCCGTTCGTGCCCAGACGCCATTTCCTTCCCAAGGAGGCGAAGCGCCGTCTACTTCTCGCAGCGAGCACGCTGCTCCTGGCTTTCGCTTCTGCCGCAACGAGCTCGCTACGAGCACTTTTCTTCTCAACCCTCTAGACCATTGCGTTCTGCTTTTCTTGTCTCGTGAATGGAGACGGAAAGCTTCTCGGCTACAATCTCGCCTAGAACAACTGCGGCTACACATTAAGCTCGCCCGCAACGCCCTGCTGAAACTTGCCTTCTGGCACCCCATTCGCGGGGCAGCCGTCTTTCTTCGGCCACCTGCCAAGTGGCCCCATATCGCCGCGCTCGTTGCACTCCGCTTGTCAGATTGGCTTCCCGTGGCGCTGATTTCAGCCTGGCCAAATACTAGCGCTGCGGAGAGCTGTCTCCCAGACAATCATGTTCCAGCATAGAAATTAGTCCTGCAATGTTCCCCCCTCTTTTCCCCCATGGTGTTGCTCTGATGAATGCCTTGAGCATGGAACGACTTAAGCCAACAAGTATTCCTCGCCGGCCACCTCTCGCTGTGCAAGAGGTATGCCGTGGAGCCTTGGAACGCTGCCAAGCAAAAAGCAGAGCAGTGACCATAAAAGCGAGGAGAGAGCATGCACGAAGCACACTAGTTCTGTCTAGTGCTTTCCGTGCAGAGAGGCGGCAAAGCTGAATGCCGTGCCAGAGCTTCACTTCTCGCTGGAGCACAGGAAGGCAAGAATGAAGAGGCAGAACACAGCCTTGGTTTCAGCAGCCTCCGGGGCTGCAAAAGTTCAGCAATAGCTCTGTCAAAGCAGAACTCGGCTGAGAATGCTCTCGCAGCTTGGGAAAGTTAGGCGCAGCTGTTGACCAGCTCTGCCCGTGGCCACAGGCTGCTTCTTCCACCTTCACTTTGGCAGAGCTTTTGCGAAACAGAGACGACATTCTTCAAGGGCGTGTTCTCCAAGGTGCTGTGAAACAGAGCCTAGCACGCTGTCTCGCTGATACTGGCTTTCGGCAAGCAGGCGTGCCAGACCGCCGACATTCTGCACTCTGGCAGCCTAGTTGCCAGCTTTCGGCAGCTGCTGTCCTAGCAAGGAAGCTCAGGGAGTCAAAGCCAGTGCCGGGCGGCACCTTTCTGCTTTGCCCGCCTAAGCGGCGTCACGCTCCCTCGGATACTGTGTCCTTTCCCTCTGCACTGCGTCTGCCGAGGTGCTCTCTGCCTCTCGGAGCAGAAGGGCAAAGGACAATGTTTTCCACAGCAGGGTAGAAACGGCATTGCTAGCAGGAAAGCTAGATGCCTTGGGAATGTCCCCTTAGCCCTTGCCACTCACTTCAGGCTCGTACGCTGAGCAGAACAGCCTGCTGTTCTGAAGCTTCGCTGGCTGCCGTTCGTGCCCAGACGCCATTTCCTTCCCAAGGAGGCGAAGCGCCGTCTACTTCTCGCAGCGAGCACGCTGCTCCTGGCTTTCGCTTCTGCCGCAACGAGCTCGCTACGAGCACTTTTCTTCTCAACCCTCTAGACCATTGCGTTCTGCTTTTCTTGTCTCGTGAATGGAGACGGAAAGCTTCTCGGCTACAATCTCGCCTAGAACAACTGCGGCTACACATTAAGCTCGCCCGCAACGCCCTGCTGAAACTTGCCTTCTGGCACCCCATTCGCGGGGCAGCCGTCTTTCTTCGGCCACCTGCCAAGTGGCCCCATATCGCCGCGCTCGTTGCACTCCGCTTGTCAGATTGGCTTCCCGTGGCGCTGATTTCAGCCTGGCCAAATACTAGCGCTGCGGAGAGCTCTCTCGCAGACAATCATGTTCCAGCATAGAAATTTGTCCTGCAATGTTCCCCCCTCTTTTCCCCCATGGTGTTGCTCTGATGAATGCCTTGAGCATGGAACGACTTAAGCCAGCAAGTATTCCTCGCCGGCCACCTCTCGCTGTGCAAGAGGTATGCCGTGGAGCCTTGGAACGCTGCCAAGCAAAAAGCAGAGCAGTGACCATAAAAGCGAGGAGAGAGCATGCACGAAGCACACTAGTTCTGTCTAGTGCTTTCCGTGCAGAGAGGCGGCAAAGCTGAATGCCGTGCCAGAGCTTCACTTCTCGCTGGAGCACAGGAAGGCAAGAATGAAGAGGCAGAACACAGCCTTGGTTTCAGCAGCCTCCGGGGCTGCAAAAGTTCAGCAATAGCTCTGTCAAAGCAGAACTCGGCTGAGAATGCTCTCGCAGCTTGGGAAAGTTAGGCGCAGCTGTTGACCAGCTCTGCCCGTGGCCACAGGCTGCTTCTTCCACCTTCACTGTGGCAGAGCTTTTGCGGAACAGAGACGGCATTCTTCAAGGGCGTGTTCTCCAAGGTGCTGTGCAACAGAGCCTAGCACGCTGTCTCGCTGATCCTGGCTTTCGGCAAGCAGGCGTGCCAGACCGCCGACATTCTGCACTCTGGCAGCCTAGTTGCCAGCTTTCGGCAGCTGCTGTCCTAGCAAGGAAGCTCAGGGAGTCAAAGCCAGTGCCGGGCGGCACCTTTCTGCTTTGCCCGCCTAAGCGGCGTCACGCTCCCTCGGATACTGTGTCCTTTCCCTCTGCACTGCGTCTGCCGAGGTGCTCTCTGCCTCTCGGAGCAGAAGGGCAAAGGACAATGTTTTCCACAGCAGGGTAGAAACGGCATTGCTAGCAGGAAAGCTAGATGCCTTGGAACTGTCCCCTTAGCCCTTGCCACTCACTTCAGGCTCGTACGCTGAGCAGAACAGCCTGCTGTTCTGAAGCTTCGCTGGCTGCCGTTCGTGCCCAGACGCCATTTCCTTCCCAAGGAGGCGAAGCGCCGTCTACTTCTCGCAGCGAGCACGCTGCTCCTGGCTTTCGCTTCTGCCGCAACGAGCTCGCTACGAGCACTTTTCTTCTCAACCCTCTAGACCATTGCGTTCTGCTTTTCTTGTCTCGTGAATGGAGACGGAAAGCTTCTCGGCTACAATCTCGCCTAGAACAACTGCGGCTACACATTAAGCTCGCCCGCAACGCCCTGCTGAAACTTGCCTTCTGGCACCCCATTCGCGGGGCAGCCGTCTTTCTTCGGCCACCTGCCAAGTGGCCCCATATCGCCGCGCTCGTTGCACTCCGCTTGTCAGATTGGCTTCCCGTGGCGCTGATTTCAGCCTGGCCAAATACTAGCGCTGCGGAGAGCTGTCTCCCAGACAATCCTGTTCCAGCATAGAAATTTGTCCTGCAATGTTCCCCCCTCTTTTCCCCCATGGTGTTGCTCTGATGAATGCCTTGAGCATGGAACGACTTAAGCCAGCAAGTATTCCTCGCCGGCCACCTCTCGCTGTGCAAGAGGTATGCCGTGGAGCCTTGGAACGCTGCCAAGCAAAAAGCAGAGCAGTGACCATAAAAGCGAGGAGAGAGCATGCACGAAGCACACTAGTTCTGTCTAGTGCTTTCCGTGCAGAGAGGCGGCAAAGCTGAATGCCGTGCCAGAGCTTCACTTCTCGCTGGAGCACAGGAAGGCAAGAATGAAGAGGCAGAACACAGCCTTGGTTTCAGCAGCCTCCGGGGCTGCAAAAGTTCAGCAATAGCTCTGTCAAAGCAGAACTCGGCTGAGAATGCTCTCGCAGCTTGGGAAAGTTAGGCGCAGCTGTTGACCAGCTCTGCCCGTGGCCACAGGCTGCTTCTTCCACCTTCACTTTGGCAGAGCTTTTGCGAAACAGAGACGACATTCTTCAAGGGCGTGTTCTCCAAGGTGCTGTGAAACAGAGCCTAGCACGCTGTCTCGCTGATACTGGCTTTCGGCAAGCAGGCGTGCCAGACCGCCGACATTCTGCACTCTGGCAGCCTAGTTGCCAGCTTTCGGCAGCTGCTGTCCTAGCAAGGAAGCTCAGGGAGTCAAAGCCAGTGCCGGGCGGCACCTTTCTGCTTTGCCCGCCTAAGCGGCGTCACGCTCCCTCGGATACTGTGTCCTTTCCCTCTGCACTGCGTCTGCCGAGGTGCTCTCTGCCTCTCGGAGCAGAAGGGCAAAGGACAATGTTTTCCACAGCAGGGTAGAAACGGCATTGCTAGCAGGAAAGCTAGATGCCTTGGGAATGTCCCCTTAGCCCTTGCCACTCACTTCAGGCTCGTACGCTGAGCAGAACAGCCTGCTGTTCTGAAGCTTCGCTGGCTGCCGTTCGTGCCCAGACGCCATTTCCTTCCCAAGGAGGCGAAGCGCCGTCTACTTCTCGCAGCGAGCACGCTGCTCCTGGCTTTCGCTTCTGCCGCAACGAGCTCGCTACGAGCACTTTTCTTCTCAACCCTCTAGACCATTGCGTTCTGCTTTTCTTGTCTCGTGAATGGAGACGGAAAGCTTCTCGGCTACAATCTCGCCTAGAACAACTGCGGCTACACATTAAGCTCGCCCGCAACGCCCTGCTGAAACTTGCCTTCTGGCACCCCATTCGCGGGGCAGCCGTCTTTCTTCGGCCACCTGCCAAGTGGCCCCATATCGCCGCGCTCGTTGCACTCCGCTTGTCAGATTGGCTTCCCGTGGCGCTGATTTCAGCCTGGCCAAATACTAGCGCTGCGGAGAGCTCTCTCGCAGACAATCATGTTCCAGCATAGAAATTTGTCCTGCAATGTTCCCCCCTCTTTTCCCCCATGGTGTTGCTCTGATGAATGCCTTGAGCATGGAACGACTTAAGCCAGCAAGTATTCCTCGCCGGCCACCTCTCGCTGTGCAAGAGGTATGCCGTGGAGCCTTGGAACGCTGCCAAGCAAAAAGCAGAGCAGTGACCATAAAAGCGAGGAGAGAGCATGCACGAAGCACACTAGTTCTGTCTAGTGCTTTCCGTGCAGAGAGGCGGCAAAGCTGAATGCCGTGCCAGAGCTTCACTTCTCGCTGGAGCACAGGAAGGCAAGAATGAAGAGGCAGAACACAGCCTTGGTTTCAGCAGCCTCCGGGGCTGCAAAAGTTCAGCAATAGCTCTGTCAAAGCAGAACTCGGCTGAGAATGCTCTCGCAGCTTGGGAAAGTTAGGCGCAGCTGTTGACCAGCTCTGCCCGTGGCCACAGGCTGCTTCTTCCACCTTCACTGTGGCAGAGCTTTTGCGGAACAGAGACGGCATTCTTCAAGGGCGTGTTCTCCAAGGTGCTGTGCAACAGAGCCTAGCACGCTGTCTCGCTGATCCTGGCTTTCGGCAAGCAGGCGTGCCAGACCGCCGACATTCTGCACTCTGGCAGCCTAGTTGCCAGCTTTCGGCAGCTGCTGTCCTAGCAAGGAAGCTCAGGGAGTCAAAGCCAGTGCCGGGCGGCACCTTTCTGCTTTGCCCGCCTAAGCGGCGTCACGCTCCCTCGGATACTGTGTCCTTTCCCTCTGCACTGCGTCTGCCGAGGTGCTCTCTGCCTCTCGGAGCAGAAGGGCAAAGGACAATGTTTTCCACAGCAGGGTAGAAACGGCATTGCTAGCAGGAAAGCTAGATGCCTTGGAACTGTCCCCTTAGCCCTTGCCACTCACTTCAGGCTCGTACGCTGAGCAGAACAGCCTGCTGTTCTGAAGCTTCGCTGGCTGCCGTTCGTGCCCAGACGCCATTTCCTTCCCAAGGAGGCGAAGCGCCGTCTACTTCTCGCAGCGAGCACGCTGCTCCTGGCTTTCGCTTCTGCCGCAACGAGCTCGCTACGAGCACTTTTCTTCTCAACCCTCTAGACCATTGCGTTCTGCTTTTCTTGTCTCGTGAATGGAGACGGAAAGCTTCTCGGCTACAATCTCGCCTAGAACAACTGCGGCTACACATTAAGCTCGCCCGCAACGCCCTGCTGAAACTTGCCTTCTGGCACCCCATTCGCGGGGCAGCCGTCTTTCTTCGGCCACCTGCCAAGTGGCCCCATATCGCCGCGCTCGTTGCACTCCGCTTGTCAGATTGGCTTCCCGTGGCGCTGATTTCAGCCTGGCCAAATACTAGCGCTGCGGAGAGCTGTCTCCCAGACAATCCTGTTCCAGCATAGAAATTTGTCCTGCAATGTTCCCCCCTCTTTTCCCCCATGGTGTTGCTCTGATGAATGCCTTGAGCATGGAACGACTTAAGCCAGCAAGTATTCCTCGCCGGCCACCTCTCGCTGTGCAAGAGGTATGCCGTGGAGCCTTGGAACGCTGCCAAGCAAAAAGCAGAGCAGTGACCATAAAAGCGAGGAGAGAGCATGCACGAAGCACACTAGTTCTGTCTAGTGCTTTCCGTGCAGAGAGGCGGCAAAGCTGAATGCCGTGCCAGAGCTTCACTTCTCGCTGGAGCACAGGAAGGCAAGAATGAAGAGGCAGAACACAGCCTTGGTTTCAGCAGCCTCCGGGGCTGCAAAAGTTCAGCAATAGCTCTGTCAAAGCAGAACTCGGCTGAGAATGCTCTCGCAGCTTGGGAAAGTTAGGCGCAGCTGTTGACCAGCTCTGCCCGTGGCCACAGGCTGCTTCTTCCACCTTCACTGTGGCAGAGCTTTTGCGGAACAGAGACGGCATTCTTCAAGGGCGTGTTCTCCAAGGTGCTGTGAAACAGAGCCTAGCACGCTGTCTCGCTGATACTGGCTTTCGGCAAGCAGGCGTGCCAGACCGCCGACATTCTGCACTCTGGCAGCCTAGTTGCCAGCTTTCGGCAGCTGCTGTCCTAGCAAGGAAGCTCAGGGAGTCAAAGCCAGTGCCGGGCGGCACCTTTCTGCTTTGCCCGCCTAAGCGGCGTCACGCGCCCTCGGATACTGTGTCCCTTCCCTCTGCACTGCGTCTGCCGAGGTGCTCTCTGTCTCTCGGAGCAGAAGGGCAAAGGACAATGTTTTCCACAGCAGGGTAGAAATGGCATTGCTAGCAGGAAAGCTAGATGCCTTGGGAATGTCCCCTTAGCCCTTGCCACTCACTTCAGGCTCGTACGCTGAGCAGAACAGCCTGCTGTTCTGAAGCTTCGCTGGCTGCCGTTCGTGCCCAGACGCCATTTCCTTCCCAAGGAGGCGAAGCGCCGTCTACTTCTCGCAGCGAGCACGCTGCTCCTGGCTTTCGCTTCTGCCGCAACGAGCTCGCTACGAGCACTTTTCTTCTCAACCCTCTAGACCATTGCGTTCTGCTTTTCTTGTCTCGTGAATGGAGACGGAAAGCTTCTCGGCTACAATCTCGCCTAGAACAACTGCGGCTACACATTAAGCTCGCCCGCAACGCCCTGCTGAAACTTGCCTTCTGGCACCCCATTCGCGGGGCAGCCGTCTTTCTTCGGCCACCTGCCAAGTGGCCCCATATCGCCGCGCTCGTTGCACTCCGCTTGTCAGATTGGCTTCCCGTGGCGCTGATTTCAGCCTGGCCAAATACTAGCGCTGCGGAGAGCTGTCTCCCAGACAATCATGTTCCAGCATAGAAATTAGTCCTGCAATGTTCCCCCCTCTTTTCCCCCATGGTGTTGCTCTGATGAATGCCTTGAGCATGGAACGACTTAAGCCAGCAAGTATTCCTCGCCGGCCACCTCTCGCTGTGCAAGAGGTATGCCGTGGAGCCTTGGAACGCTGCCAAGCAAAAAGCAGAGCAGTGACCATAAAAGCGAGGAGAGAGCATGCACGAAGCACACTAGTTCTGTCTAGTGCTTTCCGTGCAGAGAGGCGGCAAAGCTGAATGCCGTGCCAGAGCTTCACTTCTCGCTGGAGCACAGGAAGGCAAGAATGAAGAGGCAGAACACAGCCTTGGTTTCAGCAGCCTCCGGGGCTGCAAAAGTTCAGCAATAGCTCTGTCAAAGCAGAACTCGGCTGAGAATGCTCTCGCAGCTTGGGAAAGTTAGGCGCAGCTGTTGACCAGCTCTGCCCGTGGCCACAGGCTGCTTCTTCCACCTTCACTTTGGCAGAGCTTTTGCGAAACAGAGACGACATTCTTCAAGGGCGTGTTCTCCAAGGTGCTGTGAAACAGAGCCTAGCACGCTGTCTCGCTGATACTGGCTTTCGGCAAGCAGGCGTGCCAGACCGCCGACATTCTGCACTCTGGCAGCCTAGTTGCCAGCTTTCGGCAGCTGCTGTCCTAGCAAGGAAGCTCAGGGAGTCAAAGCCAGTGCCGGGCGGCACCTTTCTGCTTTGCCCGCCTAAGCGGCGTCACGCTCCCTCGGATACTGTGTCCTTTCCCTCTGCACTGCGTCTGCCGAGGTGCTCTCTGCCTCTCGGAGCAGAAGGGCAAAGGACAATGTTTTCCACAGCAGGGTAGAAACGGCATTGCTAGCAGGAAAGCTAGATGCCTTGGGAATGTCCCCTTAGCCCTTGCCACTCACTTCAGGCTCGTACGCTGAGCAGAACAGCCTGCTGTTCTGAAGCTTCGCTGGCTGCCGTTCGTGCCCAGACGCCATTTCCTTCCCAAGGAGGCGAAGCGCCGTCTACTTCTCGCAGCGAGCACGCTGCTCCTGGCTTTCGCTTCTGCCGCAACGAGCTCGCTACGAGCACTTTTCTTCTCAACCGTCTAGACCATTGCGTTCTGCTTTTCTTGTCTCGTGAATGGAGACGGAAAGCTTCTCGGCTACAATCTCGCCTAGAACAACTGCGGCTACACATTAAGCTCGCCCGCAACGCCCTGCTGAAACTTGCCTTCTGGCACCCCATTCGCGGGGCAGCCGTCTTTCTTCGGCCACCTGCCAAGTGGCCCCATATCGCCGCGCTCGTTGCACTCCGCTTGTCAGATTGGCTTCCCGTGGCGCTGATTTCAGCCTGGCCAAATACTAGCGCTGCGGAGAGCTCTCTCGCAGACAATCCTGTTCCAGCATAGAAATTTGTCCTGCAATGTTCCCCCCTCTTTTCCCCCATGGTGTTGCTCTGATGAATGCCTTGAGCATGGAACGACTTAAGCCAGCAAGTATTCCTCGCCGGCCACCTCTCGCTGTGCAAGAGGTATGCCGTGGAGCCTTGGAACGCTGCCAAGCAAAAAGCAGAGCAGTGACCATAAAAGCGAGGAGAGAGCATGCACGAAGCACACTAGTTCTGTCTAGTGCTTTCCGTGCAGAGAGGCGGCAAAGCTGAATGCCGTGCCAGAGCTTCACTTCTCGCTGGAGCACAGGAAGGCAAGAATGAAGAGGCAGAACACAGCCTTGGTTTCAGCAGCCTCCGGGGCTGCAAAAGTTCAGCAATAGCTCTGTCAAAGCAGAACTCGGCTGAGAATGCTCTCGCAGCTTGGCAAAGTTAGGCGCAGCTGTTGACCAGCTCTGCCCGTGGCCACAGGCTGCTTCTTCCACCTTCACTGTGGCAGAGCTTTTGCGGAACAGAGACGGCATTCTTCAAGGGCGTGTTCTCCAAGGTGCTGTGCAACAGAGCCTAGCACGCTGTCTCGCTGATCCTGGCTTTCGGCAAGCAGGCGTGCCAGACCGCCGACATTCTGCACTCTGGCAGCCTAGTTGCCAGCTTTCGGCAGCTGCTGTCCTAGCAAGGAAGCTCAGGGAGTCAAAGCCAGTGCCGGGCGGCACCTTTCTGCTTTGCCCGCCTAAGCGGCGTCACGCTCCCTCGGATACTGTGTCCTTTCCCTCTGCACTGCGTCTGCCGAGGTGCTCTCTGCCTCTCGGAGCAGAAGGGCAAAGGACAATGTTTTCCACAGCAGGGTAGAAACGGCATTGCTAGCAGGAAAGCTAGATGCCTTGGAACTGTCCCCTTAGCCCTTGCCACTCACTTCAGGCTCGTACGCTGAGCAGAACAGCCTGCTGTTCTGAAGCTTCGCTGGCTGCCGTTCGTGCCCAGACGCCATTTCCTTCCCAAGGAGGCGAAGCGCCGTCTACTTCTCGCAGCGAGCACGCTGCTCCTGGCTTTCGCTTCTGCCGCAACGAGCTCGCTACGAGCACTTTTCTTCTCAACCCTCTAGACCATTGCGTTCTGCTTTTCTTGTCTCGTGAATGGAGACGGAAAGCTTCTCGGCTACAATCTCGCCTAGAACAACTGCGGCTACACATTAAGCTCGCCCGCAACGCCCTGCTGAAACTTGCCTTCTGGCACCCCATTCGCGGGGCAGCCGTCTTTCTTCGGCCACCTGCCAAGTGGCCCCATATCGCCGCGCTCGTTGCACTCCGCTTGTCAGATTGGCTTCCCGTGGCGCTGATTTCAGCCTGGCCAAATACTAGCGCTGCGGAGAGCTGTCTCCCAGACAATCATGTTCCAGCATAGAAATTAGTCCTGCAATGTTCCCCCCTCTTTTCCCCCATGGTGTTGCTCTGATGAATGCCTTGAGCATGGAACGACTTAAGCCAGCAAGTATTCCTCGCCGGCCACCTCTCGCTGTGCAAGAGGTATGCCGTGGAGCCTTGGAACGCTGCCAAGCAAAAAGCAGAGCAGTGACCATAAAAGCGAGGAGAGAGCATGCACGAAGCACACTAGTTCTGTCTAGTGCTTTCCGTGCAGAGAGGCGGCAAAGCTGAATGCCGTGCCAGAGCTTCACTTCTCGCTGGAGCACAGGAAGGCAAGAATGAAGAGGCAGAACACAGCCTTGGTTTCAGCAGCCTCCGGGGCTGCAAAAGTTCAGCAATAGCTCTGTCAAAGCAGAACTCGGCTGAGAATGCTCTCGCAGCTTGGGAAAGTTAGGCGCAGCTGTTGACCAGCTCTGCCCGTGGCCACAGGCTGCTTCTTCCACCTTCACTGTGGCAGAGCTTTTGCGAAACAGAGACGACATTCTTCAAGGGCGTGTTCTCCAAGGTGCTGTGAAACAGAGCCTAGCACGCTGTCTCGCTGATACTGGCTTTCGGCAAGCAGGCGTGCCAGACCGCCGACATTCTGCACTCTGGCAGCCTAGTTGCCAGCTTTCGGCAGCTGCTGTCCTAGCAAGGAAGCTCAGGGAGTCAAAGCCAGTGCCGGGCGGCACCTTTCTGCTTTGCCCGCCTAAGCGGCGTCACGCTCCCTCGGATACTGTGTCCTTTCCCTCTGCACTGCGTCTGCCGAGGTGCTCTCTGCCTCTCGGAGCAGAAGGGCAAAGGACAATGTTTTCCACAGCAGGGTAGAAACGGCATTGCTAGCAGGAAAGCTAGATGCCTTGGAACTGTCCCCTTAGCCCTTGCCACTCACTTCAGGCTCGTACGCTGAGCAGAACAGCCTGCTGTTCTGAAGCTTCGCTGGCTGCCGTTCGTGCCCAGACGCCATTTCCTTCCCAAGGAGGCGAAGCGCCGTCTACTTCTCGCAGCGAGCACGCTGCTCCTGGCTTTCGCTTCTGCCGCAACGAGCTCGCTACGAGCACTTTTCTTCTCAACCCTCTAGACCATTGCGTTCTGCTTTTCTTGTCTCGTGAATGGAGACGGAAAGCTTCTCGGCTACAATCTCGCCTAGAACAACTGCGGCTACACATTAAGCTCGCCCGCAACGCCCTGCTGAAACTTGCCTTCTGGCACCCCATTCGCGGGGCAGCCGTCTTTCTTCGGCCACCTGCCAAGTGGCCCCATATCGCCGCGCTCGTTGCACTCCGCTTGTCAGATTGGCTTCCCGTGGCGCTGATTTCAGCCTGGCCAAATACTAGCGCTGCGGAGAGCTGTCTCGCAGACAATCATGTTCCAGCATAGAAATTTGTCCTGCAATGTTCCCCCCTCTTTTCCCCCATGGTGTTGCTCTGATGAATGCCTTGAGCATGGAACGACTTAAGCCAGCAAGTAGTCCTCGCCGGCCACCTCTCGCTGTGCAAGAGGTATGCCGTGGAGCCTTGGAACGCTGCCAAGCAAAAAGCAGAGCAGTGACCATAAAAGCGAGGAGAGAGCATGCACGAAGCACACTAGTTCTGTCTAGTGCTTTCCGTGCAGAGAGGCGGCAAAGCTGAATGCCGTGCCAGAGCTTCACTTCTCGCTGGAGCACAGGAAGGCAAGAATGAAGAGGCAGAACACAGCCTTGGTTTCAGCAGCCTCCGGGGCTGCAAAAGTTCAGCAATAGCTCTGTCAAAGCAGAACTCGGCTGAGAATGCTCTCGCAGCTTGGCAAAGTTAGGCGCAGCTGTTGACCAGCTCTGCCCGTGGCCACAGGCTGCTTCTTCCACCTTCACTGTGGCAGAGCTTTTGCGGAACAGAGACGGCATTCTTCAAGGGCGTGTTCTCCAAGGTGCTGTGCAACAGAGCCTAGCACGCTGTCTCGCTGATCCTGGCTTTCGGCAAGCAGGCGTGCCAGACCGCCGACATTCTGCACTCTGGCAGCCTAGTTGCCAGCTTTCGGCAGCTGCTGTCCTAGCAAGGAAGCTCAGGGAGTCAAAGCCAGTGCCGGGCGGCACCTTTCTGCTTTGCCCGCCTAAGCGGCGTCACGCTCCCTCGGATACTGTGTCCTTTCCCTCTGCACTGCGTCTGCCGAGGTGCTCTCTGCCTCTCGGAGCAGAAGGGCAAAGGACAATGTTTTCCACAGCAGGGTAGAAACGGCATTGCTAGCAGGAAAGCTAGATGCCTTGGAACTGTCCCCTTAGCCCTTGCCACTCACTTCAGGCTCGTACGCTGAGCAGAACAGCCTGCTGTTCTGAAGCTTCGCTGGCTGCCGTTCGTGCCCAGACGCCATTTCCTTCCCAAGGAGGCGAAGCGCCGTCTACTTCTCGCAGCGAGCACGCTGCTCCTGGCTTTCGCTTCTGCCGCAACGAGCTCGCTACGAGCACGTTTCTTCTCAACCCTCTAGACCATTGCGTTCTGCTTTTCTTGTCTCGTGAATGGAGACGGAAAGCTTCTCGGCTACAATCTCGCCTAGAACAACTGCGGCTACACATTAAGCTCGCCCGGAACGCCCTGCTGAAACTTGCCTTCTGGCACCCCATTCGCGGGGCAGCCGTCTTTCTTCGGCCACCTGCCAAGTGGCCCCATATCGCCGCGCTCGTTGCACTCCGCTTGTCAGATTGGCTTCCCGTGGCGCTGATTTCAGCCTGGCCAAATACTAGCGCTGCGGAGAGCTGTCTCGCAGACAATCATGTTCCAGCATAGAAATTAGTCCTGCAATGTTCCCCCCTCTTTTCCCCCATGGTGGTGCTCTGATGAATGCCTTGAGCATGGAACGACTTAAGCCAGCAAGTATTCCTCGCCGGCCACCTCTCGCTGTGCAAGAGGTATGCCGTGGAGCCTTGGAACGCTGCCAAGCAAAAAGCAGAGCAGTGACCATAAAAGCGAGGAGAGAGCATGCACGAAGCACACTAGTTCTGTCTAGTGCTTTCCGTGCAGAGAGGCGGCAAAGCTGAATGCCGTGCCAGAGCTTCACTTCTCGCTGGAGCACAGGAAGGCAAGAATGAAGAGGCAGAACACAGCCTTGGTTTCAGCAGCCTCCGGGGCTGCAAAAGTTCAGCAATAGCTCTGTCAAAGCAGAACTCGGCTGAGAATGCTCTCGCAGCTTGGCAAAGTTAGGCGCAGCTGTTGACCAGCTCTGCCCGTGGCCACAGGCTGCTTCTTCCACCTTCACTGTGGCAGAGCTTTTGCGGAACAGAGACGGCATTCTTCAAGGGCGTGTTCTCCAAGGTGCTGTGCAACAGAGCCTAGCACGCTGTCTCGCTGATCCTGGCTTTCGGCAAGCAGGCGTGCCAGACCGCCGACATTCTGCACTCTGGCAGCCTAGTTGCCAGCTTTCGGCAGCTGCTGTCCTAGCAAGGAAGCTCAGGGAGTCAAAGCCAGTGCCGGGCGGCACCTTTCTGCTTTGCCCGCCTAAGCGGCGTCACGCTCCCTCGGATACTGTGTCCTTTCCCTCTGCACTGCGTCTGCCGAGGTGCTCTCTGCCTCTCGGAGCAGAAGGGCAAAGGACAATGTTTTCCACAGCAGGGTAGAAACGGCATTGCTAGCAGGAAAGCTAGATGCCTTGGGAATGTCCCCTTAGCCCTTGCCACTCACTTCAGGCTCGTACGCTGAGCAGAACAGCCTGCTGTTCTGAAGCTTCGCTGGCTGCCGTTCGTGCCCAGACGCGATTTCCTTCCCAAGGAGGCGAAGCTCCTGGCTTTCGCTTCTGCCGCAACGAGCTCGCTACGAGCACTTTTCTTCTCAACCCTCTAGACCATTGCGTTCTGCTTTTCTTGTCTCGTGAATGGAGACGGAAAGCTTCTCGGCTACAATCTCGCCTAGAACAACTGCGGCTACACATTAAGCTCGCCCGCAACGCCCTGCTGAAACTTGCCTTCTGGCACCACATTCGCGGGGCAGCCGTCTTTCTTCGGCCACCTGCCAAGTGGCCCCATATCGCCGCGCTCGTTGCACTCCGCTTGTCAGATTGGCTTCCCGTGGCGCTGATTTCAGCCTGGCCAAATACTAGCGCTGCGGAGAGCTGTCTCGCAGACAATCATGTTCCAGCATAGAAATTTGTCCTGCAATGTTCCCCCCTCTTTTCCCCCATGGTGTTGCTCTGATGAATGCCTTGAGCATGGAACGACTTAAGCCAGCAAGTATTCCTCGCCGGCCACCTCTCGCTGTGCAAGAGGTATGCCGTGGAGCCTTGGAACGCTGCCAAGCAAAAAGCAGAGCAGTGACCATAAAAGCGAGGAGAGAGCATGCACGAAGCACACTAGTTCTGTCTAGTGCTTTCCGTGCAGAGAGGCGGCAAAGCTGAATGCCGTGCCAGAGCTTCACTTCTCGCTGGAGCACAGGAAGGCAAGAATGAAGAGGCAGAACACAGCCTTGGTTTCAGCAGCCTCCGGGGCTGCAAAAGTTCAGCAATAGCTCTGTCAAAGCAGAACTCGGCTGAGAATGCTCTCGCAGCTTGGGAAAGTTAGGCGCAGCTGTTGACCAGCTCTGCCCGTGGCCACAGGCTGCTTCTTCCACCTTCACTGTGGCAGAGCTTTTGCGGAACAGAGACGGCATTCTTCAAGGGCGTGTTCTCCAAGGTGCTGTGCAACAGAGCCTAGCACGCTGTCTCGCTGATCCTGGCTTTCGGCAAGCAGGCGTGCCAGACCGCCGACATTCTGCACTCTGGCAGCCTAGTTGCCAGCTTTCGGCAGCTGCTGTCCTAGCAAGGAAGCTCAGGGAGTCAAAGCCAGTGCCGGGCGGCACCTTTCTGCTTTGCCCGCCTAAGCGGCGTCACGCTCCCTCGGATACTGTGTCCTTTCCCTCTGCACTGCGTCTGCCGAGGTGCTCTCTGCCTCTCGGAGCAGAAGGGCAAAGGACAATGTTTTCCACAGCAGGGTAGAAACGGCATTGCTAGCAGGAAAGCTAGATGCCTTGGAACTGTCCCCTTAGCCCTTGCCACTCACTTCAGGCTCGTACGCTGAGCAGAACAGCCTGCTGTTCTGAAGCTTCGCTGGCTGCCGTTCGTGCCCAGACGCCATTTCCTTCCCAAGGAGGCGAAGCGCCGTCTACTTCTCGCAGCGAGCACGCTGCTCCTGGCTTTCGCTTCTGCCGCAACGAGCTCGCTACGAGCACGTTTCTTCTCAACCCTCTAGACCATTGCGTTCTGCTTTTCTTGTCTCGTGAATGGAGACGGAAAGCTTCTCGGCTACAATCTCGCCTAGAACAACTGCGGCTACACATTAAGCTCGCCCGGAACGCCCTGCTGAAACTTGCCTTCTGGCACCCCATTCGCGGGGCAGCCGTCTTTCTTCGGCCACCTGCCAAGTGGCCCCATATCGCCGCGCTCGTTGCACTCCGCTTGTCAGATTGGCTTCCCGTGGCGCTGATTTCAGCCTGGCCAAATACTAGCGCTGCGGAGAGCTGTCTCCCAGACAATCATGTTCCAGCATAGAAATTAGTCCTGCAATGTTCCCCCCTCTTTTCCCCCATGGTGTTGCTCTGATGAATGCCTTGAGCATGGAACGACTTAAGCCAGCAAGTATTCCTCGCCGGCCACCTCTCGCTGTGCAAGAGGTATGCCGTGGAGCCTTGGAACGCTGCCAAGCAAAAAGCAGAGCAGTGACCATAAAAGCGAGGAGAGAGCATGCACGAAGCACACTAGTTCTGTCTAGTGCTTTCCGTGCAGAGAGGCGGCAAAGCTGAATGCCGTGCCAGAGCTTCACTTCTCGCTGGAGCACAGGAAGGCAAGAATGAAGAGGCAGAACACAGCCTTGGTTTCAGCAGCCTCCGGGGCTGCAAAAGTTCAGCAATAGCTCTGTCAAAGCAGAACTCGGCTGAGAATGCTCTCGCAGCTTGGGAAAGTTAGGCGCAGCTGTTGACCAGCTCTGCCCGTGGCCACAGGCTGCTTCTTCCACCTTCACTGTGGCAGAGCTTTTGCGGAACAGAGACGGCATTCTTCAAGGGCGTGTTCTCCAAGGTGCTGTGCAACAGAGCCTAGCACGCTGTCTCGCTGATCCTGGCTTTCGGCAAGCAGGCGTGCCAGACCGCCGACATTCTGCACTCTGGCAGCCTAGTTGCCAGCTTTCGGCAGCTGCTGTCCTAGCAAGGAAGCTCAGGGAGTCAAAGCCAGTGCCGGGCGGCACCTTTCTGCTTTGCCCGCCTAAGCGGCGTCACGCTCCCTCGGATACTGTGTCCTTTCCCTCTGCACTGCGTCTGCCGAGGTGCTCTCTGTCTCTCGGAGCAGAAGGGCAAAGGACAATGTTTTCCACAGCAGGGTAGAAATGGCATTGCTAGCAGGAAAGCTAGATGCCTTGGGAATGTCCCCTTAGCCCTTGCCACTCACTTCAGGCTCGTACGCTGAGCAGAACAGCCTGCTGTTCTGAAGCTTCGCTGGCTGCCGTTCGTGCCCAGACGCCATTTCCTTCCCAAGGAGGCGAAGCGCCGTCTACTTCTCGCAGCGAGCACGCTGCTCCTGGCTTTCGCTTCTGCCGCAACGAGCTCGCTACGAGCACTTTTCTTCTCAACCCTCTAGACCATTGCGTTCTGCTTTTCTTGTCTCGTGAATGGAGACGGAAAGCTTCTCGGCTACAATCTCGCCTAGAACAACTGCGGCTACACATTAAGCTCGCCCGCAACGCCCTGCTGAAACTTGCCTTCTGGCACCCCATTCGCGGGGCAGCCGTCTTTCTTCGGCCACCTGCCAAGTGGCCCCATATCGCCGCGCTCGTTGCACTCCGCTTGTCAGATTGGCTTCCCGTGGCGCTGATTTCAGCCTGGCCAAATACTAGC
The DNA here is from genome assembly GCF_963662255.1 of Cinclus cinclus. Lineage (NCBI taxonomy): Eukaryota > Metazoa > Chordata > Aves > Passeriformes > Cinclidae > Cinclus > Cinclus cinclus. The sequence goes on along the minus strand of NW_026912170.1, from coordinate 37,261 downwards.
GCTGCGGAGAGCTGTCTCCCAGACAATCATGTTCCAGCATAGAAATTAGTCCTGCAATGTTCCCCCCTCTTTTCCCCCATGGTGTTGCTCTGATGAATGCCTTGAGCATGGAACGACTTAAGCCAGCAAGTATTCCTCGCCGGCCACCTCTCGCTGTGCAAGAGGTATGCCGTGGAGCCTTGGAACGCTGCCAAGCAAAAAGCAGAGCAGTGACCATAAAAGCGAGGAGAGAGCATGCACGAAGCACACTAGTTCTGTCTAGTGCTTTCCGTGCAGAGAGGCGGCAAAGCTGAATGCCGTGCCAGAGCTTCACTTCTCGCTGGAGCACAGGAAGGCAAGAATGAAGAGGCAGAACACAGCCTTGGTTTCAGCAGCCTCCGGGGCTGCAAAAGTTCAGCAATAGCTCTGTCAAAGCAGAACTCGGCTGAGAATGCTCTCGCAGCTTGGGAAAGTTAGGCGCAGCTGTTGACCAGCTCTGCCCGTGGCCACAGGCTGCTTCTTCCACCTTCACTTTGGCAGAGCTTTTGCGAAACAGAGACGACATTCTTCAAGGGCGTGTTCTCCAAGGTGCTGTGAAACAGAGCCTAGCACGCTGTCTCGCTGATACTGGCTTTCGGCAAGCAGGCGTGCCAGACCGCCGACATTCTGCACTCTGGCAGCCTAGTTGCCAGCTTTCGGCAGCTGCTGTCCTAGCAAGGAAGCTCAGGGAGTCAAAGCCAGTGCCGGGCGGCACCTTTCTGCTTTGCCCGCCTAAGCGGCGTCACGCTCCCTCGGATACTGTGTCCTTTCCCTCTGCACTGCGTCTGCCGAGGTGCTCTCTGCCTCTCGGAGCAGAAGGGCAAAGGACAATGTTTTCCACAGTAGGGTAGAAACGGCATTGCTAGCAGGAAAGCTAGATGCCTTGGGAATGTCCCCTTAGCCCTTGCCACTCACTTCAGGCTCGTACGCTGAGCAGAACAGCCTGCTGTTCTGAAGCTTCGCTGGCTGCCGTTCGTGCCCAGACGCCATTTCCTTCCCAAGGAGGCGAAGCGCCGTCTACTTCTCGCAGCGAGCACGCTGCTCCTGGCTTTCGCTTCTGCCGCAACGAGCTCGCTACGAGCACTTTTCTTCTCAACCCTCTAGACCATTGCGTTCTGCTTTTCTTGTCTCGTGAATGGAGACGGAAAGCTTCTCGGCTACAATCTCGCCTAGAACAACTGCGGCTACACATTAAGCTCGCCCGGAACGCCCTGCTGAAACTTGCCTTCTGGCACCCCATTCGCGGGGCAGCCGTCTTTCTTCGGCCACCTGCCAAGTGGCCCCATATCGCCGCGCTCGTTGCACTCCGCTTGTCAGATTGGCTTCCCGTGGCGCTGATTTCAGCCTGGCCAAATACTAGCGCTGCGGAGAGCTGTCTCGCAGACAATCATGTTCCAGCATAGAAATTTGTCCTGCAATGTTCCCCCCTCTTTTCCCCCATTGTGTTGCTCTGATGAATGCCTTGAGCATGGAACGACTTAAGCCAGCAAGTATTCCTCGCCGGCCACCTCTCGCTGTGCAAGAGGTATGCCGTGGAGCCTTGGAACGCTGCCAAGCAAAAAGCAGAGCAGTGACCATAAAAGCGAGGAGAGAGCATGCACGAAGCACACTAGTTCTGTCTAGTGCTTTCCGTGCAGAGAGGCGGCAAAGCTGAATGCCGTGCCAGAGCTTCACTTCTCGCTGGAGCACAGGAAGGCAAGAATGAAGAGGCAGAACACAGCCTTGGTTTCAGCAGCCTCCGGGGCTGCAAAAGTTCAGCAATAGCTCTGTCAAAGCAGAACTCGGCTGAGAATGCTCTCGCAGCTTGGCAAAGTTAGGCGCAGCTGTTGACCAGCTCTGCCCGTGGCCACAGGCTGCTTCTTCCACCTTCACTGTGGCAGAGCTTTTGCGGAACAGAGACGGCATTCTTCAAGGGCGTGTTCTCCAAGGTGCTGTGCAACAGAGCCTAGCACGCTGTCTCGCTGATCCTGGCTTTCGGCAAGCAGGCGTGCCAGACCGCCGACATTCTGCACTCTGGCAGCCTAGTTGCCAGCTTTCGGCAGCTGCTGTCCTAGCAAGGAAGCTCAGGGAGTCAAAGCCAGTGCCGGGCGGCACCTTTCTGCTTTGCCCGCCTAAGCGGCGTCACGCTCCCTCGGATACTGTGTCCTTTCCCTCTGCACTGCGTCTGCCGAGGTGCTCTCTGCCTCTCGGAGCAGAAGGGCAAAGGACAATGTTTTCCACAGCAGGGTAGAAACGGCATTGCTAGCAGGAAAGCTAGATGCCTTGGAACTGTCCCCTTAGCCCTTGCCACTCACTTCAGGCTCGTACGCTGAGCAGAACAGCCTGCTGTTCTGAAGCTTCGCTGGCTGCCGTTCGTGCCCAGACGCCATTTCCTTCCCAAGGAGGCGAAGCGCCGTCTACTTCTCGCAGCGAGCACGCTGCTCCTGGCTTTCGCTTCTGCCGCAACGAGCTCGCTACGAGCACGTTTCTTCTCAACCGTCTAGACCATTGCGTTCTGCTTTTCTTGTCTCGTGAATGGAGACGGAAAGCTTCTCGGCTACAATCTCGCCTAGAACAACTGCGGCTACACATTAAGCTCGCCCGGAACGCCCTGCTGAAACTTGCCTTCTGGCACCCCATTCGCGGGGCAGCCGTCTTTCTTCGGCCACCTGCCAAGTGGCCCCATATCGCCGCGCTCGTTGCACTCCGCTTGTCAGATTGGCTTCCCGTGGCGCTGATTTCAGCCTGGCCAAATACTAGCGCTGCGGAGAGCTGTCTCCCAGACAATCATGTTCCAGCATAGAAATTAGTCCTGCAATGTTCCCCCCTCTTTTCCCCCATGGTGGTGCTCTGATGAATGCCTTGAGCATGGAACGACTTAAGCCAGCAAGTATTCCTCGCCGGCCACCTCTCGCTGTGCAAGAGGTATGCCGTGGAGCCTTGGAACGCTGCCAAGCAAAAAGCAGAGCAGTGACCATAAAAGCGAGGAGAGAGCATGCACGAAGCACACTAGTTCTGTCTAGTGCTTTCCGTGCAGAGAGGCGGCAAAGCTGAATGCCGTGCCAGAGCTTCACTTCTCGCTGGAGCACAGGAAGGCAAGAATGAAGAGGCAGAACACAGCCTTGGTTTCAGCAGCCTCCGGGGCTGCAAAAGTTCAGCAATAGCTCTGTCAAAGCAGAACTCGGCTGAGAATGCTCTCGCAGCTTGGGAAAGTTAGGCGCAGCTGTTGACCAGCTCTGCCCGTGGCCACAGGCTGCTTCTTCCACCTTCACTGTGGCAGAGCTTTTGCGGAACAGAGACGGCATTCTTCAAGGGCGTGTTCTCCAAGGTGCTGTGCAACAGAGCCTAGCACGCTGTCTCGCTGATCCTGGCTTTCGGCAAGCAGGCGTGCCAGACCGCCGACATTCTGCACTCTGGCAGCCTAGTTGCCAGCTTTCGGCAGCTGCTGTCCTAGCAAGGAAGCTCAGGGAGTCAAAGCCAGTGCCGGGCGGCACCTTTCTGCTTTGCCCGCCTAAGCGGCGTCACGCTCCCTCGGATACTGTGTCCTTTCCCTCTGCACTGCGTCTGCCGAGGTGCTCTCTGCCTCTCGGAGCAGAAGGGCAAAGGACAATGTTTTCCACAGCAGGGTAGAAACGGCATTGCTAGCAGGAAAGCTAGATGCCTTGGGAATGTCCCCTTACCCTTGCCACTCACTTCAGGCTCGTACGCTGAGCAGAACAGCCTGCTGTTCTGAAGCTTCGCTGGCTGCCGTTCGTGCCCAGACGCGATTTCCTTCCCAAGGAGGCGAAGCGCCGTCTACTTCTCGCAGCGAGCACGCTGCTCCTGGCTTTCGCTTCTGCCGCAACGAGCTCGCTACGAGCACTTTTCTTCTCAACCCTCTAGACCATTGCGTTCTGCTTTTCTTGTCTCGTGAATGGAGACGGAAAGCTTCTCGGCTACAATCTCGCCTAGAACAACTGCGGCTACACATTAAGCTCGCCCGGAACGCCCTGCTGAAACTTGCCTTCTGGCACCCCATTCGCGGGGCAGCCGTCTTTCTTCGGCCACCTGCCAAGTGGCCCCATATCGCCGCGCTCGTTGCACTCCGCTTGTCAGATTGGCTTCCCGTGGCGCTGATTTCAGCCTGGCCAAATACTAGCGCTGCGGAGAGCTGTCTCCCAGACAATCATGTTCCAGCATAGAAATTAGTCCTGCAATGTTCCCCCCTCTTTTCCCGCATGGTGTTGCTCTGATGAATGCCTTGAGCATGGAACGACTTAAGCCAGCAAGTATTCCTCGCCGGCCACCTCTCGCTGTGCAAGAGGTATGCCGTGGAGCCTTGGAACGCTGCCAAGCAAAAAGCAGAGCAGTGACCATAAAAGCGAGGAGAGAGCATGCACGAAGCACACTAGTTCTGTCTAGTGCTTTCCGTGCAGAGAGGCGGCAAAGCTGAATGCCGTGCCAGAGCTTCACTTCTCGCTGGAGCACAGGAAGGCAAGAATGAAGAGGCAGAACACAGCCTTGGTTTCAGCAGCCTCCGGGGCTGCAAAAGTTCAGCAATAGCTCTGTCAAAGCAGAACTCGGCTGAGAATGCTCTCGCAGCTTGGCAAAGTTAGGCGCAGCTGTTGACCAGCTCTGCCCGTGGCCACAGGCTGCTTCTTCCACCTTCACTGTGGCAGAGCTTTTGCGGAACAGAGACGGCATTCTTCAAGGGCGTGTTCTCCAAGGTGCTGTGCAACAGAGCCTAGCACGCTGTCTCGCTGATCCTGGCTTTCGGCAAGCAGGCGTGCCAGACCGCCGACATTCTGCACTCTGGCAGCCTAGTTGCCAGCTTTCGGCAGCTGCTGTCCTAGCAAGGAAGCTCAGGGAGTCAAAGCCAGTGCCGGGCGGCACCTTTCTGCTTTGCCCGCCTAAGCGGCGTCACGCTCCCTCGGATACTGTGTCCTTTCCCTCTGCACTGCGTCTGCCGAGGTGCTCTCTGCCTCTCGGAGCAGAAGGGCAAAGGACAATGTTTTCCACAGCAGGGTAGAAACGGCATTGCTAGCAGGAAAGCTAGATGCCTTGGGAATGTCCCCTTAGCCCTTGCCACTCACTTCAGGCTCGTACGCTGAGCAGAACAGCCTGCTGTTCTGAAGCTTCGCTGGCTGCCGTTCGTGCCCAGACGCGATTTCCTTCCCAAGGAGGCGAAGCTCCTGGCTTTCGCTTCTGCCGCAACGAGCTCGCTACGAGCACTTTTCTTCTCAACCCTCTAGACCATTGCGTTCTGCTTTTCTTGTCTCGTGAATGGAGACGGAAAGCTTCTCGGCTACAATCTCGCCTAGAACAACTGCGGCTACACATTAAGCTCGCCCGGAACGCCCTGCTGAAACTTGCCTTCTGGCACCACATTCGCGGGGCAGCCGTCTTTCTTCGGCCACCTGCCAAGTGGCCCCATATCGCCGCGCTCGTTGCACTCCGCTTGTCAGATTGGCTTCCCGTGGCGCTGATTTCAGCCTGGCCAAATACTAGCGCTGCGGAGAGCTGTCTCGCAGACAATCATGTTCCAGCATAGAAATTTGTCCTGCAATGTTCCCCCCTCTTTTCCCCCATGGTGTTGCTCTGATGAATGCCTTGAGCATGGAACGACTTAAGCCAGCAAGTATTCCTCGCCGGCCACCTCTCGCTGTGCAAGAGGTATGCCGTGGAGCCTTGGAACGCTGCCAAGCAAAAAGCAGAGCAGTGACCATAAAAGCGAGGAGAGAGCATGCACGAAGCACACTAGTTCTGTCTAGTGCTTTCCGTGCAGAGAGGCGGCAAAGCTGAATGCCGTGCCAGAGCTTCACTTCTCGCTGGAGCACAGGAAGGCAAGAATGAAGAGGCAGAACACAGCCTTGGTTTCAGCAGCCTCCGGGGCTGCAAAAGTTCAGCAATAGCTCTGTCAAAGCAGAACTCGGCTGAGAATGCTCTCGCAGCTTGGCAAAGTTAGGCGCAGCTGTTGACCAGCTCTGCCCGTGGCCACAGGCTGCTTCTTCCACCTTCACTGTGGCAGAGCTTTTGCGGAACAGAGACGGCATTCTTCAAGGGCGTGTTCTCCAAGGTGCTGTGCAACAGAGCCTAGCACGCTGTCTCGCTGATCCTGGCTTTCGGCAAGCAGGCGTGCCAGACCGCCGACATTCTGCACTCTGGCAGCCTAGTTGCCAGCTTTCGGCAGCTGCTGTCCTAGCAAGGAAGCTCAGGGAGTCAAAGCCAGTGCCGGGCGGCACCTTTCTGCTTTGCCCGCCTAAGCGGCGTCACGCTCCCTCGGATACTGTGTCCTTTCCCTCTGCACTGCGTCTGCCGAGGTGCTCTCTGCCTCTCGGAGCAGAAGGGCAAAGGACAATGTTTTCCACAGCAGGGTAGAAACGGCATTGCTAGCAGGAAAGCTAGATGCCTTGGAACTGTCCCCTTAGCCCTTGCCACTCACTTCAGGCTCGTACGCTGAGCAGAACAGCCTGCTGTTCTGAAGCTTCGCTGGCTGCCGTTCGTGCCCAGACGCCATTTCCTTCCCAAGGAGGCGAAGCGCCGTCTACTTCTCGCAGCGAGCACGCTGCTCCTGGCTTTCGCTTCTGCCGCAACGAGCTCGCTACGAGCACGTTTCTTCTCAACCCTCTAGACCATTGCGTTCTGCTTTTCTTGTCTCGTGAATGGAGACGGAAAGCTTCTCGGCTACAATCTCGCCTAGAACAACTGCGGCTACACATTAAGCTCGCCCGGAACGCCCTGCTGAAACTTGCCTTCTGGCACCCCATTCGCGGGGCAGCCGTCTTTCTTCGGCCACCTGCCAAGTGGCCCCATATCGCCGCGCTCGTTGCACTCCGCTTGTCAGATTGGCTTCCCGTGGCGCTGATTTCAGCCTGGCCAAATACTAGCGCTGCGGAGAGCTGTCTCGCAGACAATCATGTTCCAGCATAGAAATTAGTCCTGCAATGTTCCCCCCTCTTTTCCCCCATGGTGGTGCTCTGATGAATGCCTTGAGCATGGAACGACTTAAGCCAGCAAGTATTCCTCGCCGGCCACCTCTCGCTGTGCAAGAGGTATGCCGTGGAGCCTTGGAACGCTGCCAAGCAAAAAGCAGAGCAGTGACCATAAAAGCGAGGAGAGAGCATGCACGAAGCACACTAGTTCTGTCTAGTGCTTTCCGTGCAGAGAGGCGGCAAAGCTGAATGCCGTGCCAGAGCTTCACTTCTCGCTGGAGCACAGGAAGGCAAGAATGAAGAGGCAGAACACAGCCTTGGTTTCAGCAGCCTCCGGGACTGCAAAAGTTCAGCAATAGCTCTGTCAAAGCAGAACTCGGCTGAGAATGCTCTCGCAGCTTGGGAAAGTTAGGCGCAGCTGTTGACCAGCTCTGCCCGTGGCCACAGGCTGCTTCTTCCACCTTCACTGTGGCAGAGCTTTTGCGGAACAGAGACGGCATTCTTCAAGGGCGTGTTCTCCAAGGTGCTGTGCAACAGAGCCTAGCACGCTGTCTCGCTGATCCTGGCTTTCGGCAAGCAGGCGTGCCAGACCGCCGACATTCTGCACTCTGGCAGCCTAGTTGCCAGCTTTCGGCAGCTGCTGTCCTAGCAAGGAAGCTCAGGGAGTCAAAGCCAGTGCCGGGCGGCACCTTTCTGCTTTGCCCGCCTAAGCGGCGTCACGCTCCCTCGGATACTGTGTCCTTTCCCTCTGCACTGCGTCTGCCGAGGTGCTCTCTGCCTCTCGGAGCAGAAGGGCAAAGGACAATGTTTTCCACAGCAGGGTAGAAACGGCATTGCTAGCAGGAAAGCTAGATGCCTTGGAACTGTCCCCTTAGCCCTTGCCACTCACTTCAGGCTCGTACGCTGAGCAGAACAGCCTGCTGTTCTGAAGCTTCGCTGGCTGCCGTTCGTGCCCAGACGCCATTTCCTTCCCAAGGAGGCGAAGCGCCGTCTACTTCTCGCAGCGAGCACGCTGCTCCTGGCTTTCGCTTCTGCCGCAACGAGCTCGCTACGAGCACGTTTCTTCTCAACCCTCTAGACCATTGCGTTCTGCTTTTCTTGTCTCGTGAATGGAGACGGAAAGCTTCTCGGCTACAATCTCGCCTAGAACAACTGCGGCTACACATTAAGCTCGCCCGGAACGCCCTGCTGAAACTTGCCTTCTGGCACCCCATTCGCGGGGCAGCCGTCTTTCTTCGGCCACCTGCCAAGTGGCCCCATATCGCCGCGCTCGTTGCACTCCGCTTGTCAGATTGGCTTCCCGTGGCGCTGATTTCAGCCTGGCCAAATACTAGCGCTGCGGAGAGCTGTCTCGCAGACAATCATGTTCCAGCATAGAAATTAGTCCTGCAATGTTCCCCCCTCTTTTCCCCCATGGTGGTGCTCTGATGAATGCCTTGAGCATGGAACGACTTAAGCCAGCAAGTATTCCTCGCCGGCCACCTCTCGCTGTGCAAGAGGTATGCCGTGGAGCCTTGGAACGCTGCCAAGCAAAAAGCAGAGCAGTGACCATAAAAGCGAGGAGAGAGCATGCACGAAGCACACTAGTTCTGTCTAGTGCTTTCCGTGCAGAGAGGCGGCAAAGCTGAATGCCGTGCCAGAGCTTCACTTCTCGCTGGAGCACAGGAAGGCAAGAATGAAGAGGCAGAACACAGCCTTGGTTTCAGCAGCCTCCGGGGCTGCAAAAGTTCAGCAATAGCTCTGTCAAAGCAGAACTCGGCTGAGAATGCTCTCGCAGCTTGGCAAAGTTAGGCGCAGCTGTTGACCAGCTCTGCCCGTGGCCACAGGCTGCTTCTTCCACCTTCACTGTGGCAGAGCTTTTGCGGAACAGAGACGGCATTCTTCAAGGGCGTGTTCTCCAAGGTGCTGTGCAACAGAGCCTAGCACGCTGTCTCGCTGATCCTGGCTTTCGGCAAGCAGGCGTGCCAGACCGCCGACATTCTGCACTCTGGCAGCCTAGTTGCCAGCTTTCGGCAGCTGCTGTCCTAGCAAGGAAGCTCAGGGAGTCAAAGCCAGTGCCGGGCGGCACCTTTCTGCTTTGCCCGCCTAAGCGGCGTCACGCTCCCTCGGATACTGTGTCCTTTCCCTCTGCACTGCGTCTGCCGAGGTGCTCTCTGCCTCTCGGAGCAGAAGGGCAAAGGACAATGTTTTCCACAGCAGGGTAGAAACGGCATTGCTAGCAGGAAAGCTAGATGCCTTGGGAATGTCCCCTTAGCCCTTGCCACTCACTTCAGGCTCGTACGCTGAGCAGAACAGCCTGCTGTTCTGAAGCTTCGCTGGCTGCCGTTCGTGCCCAGACGCCATTTCCTTCCCAAGGAGGCGAAGCGCCGTCTACTTCTCGCAGCGAGCACGCTGCTCCTGGCTTTCGCTTCTGCCGCAACGAGCTCGCTACGAGCACTTTTCTTCTCAACCCTCTAGACCATTGCGTTCTGCTTTTCTTGTCTCGTGAATGGAGACGGAAAGCTTCTCGGCTACAATCTCGCCTAGAACAACTGCGGCTACACATTAAGCTCGCCCGGAACGCCCTGCTGAAACTTGCCTTCTGGCACCCCATTCGCGGGGCAGCCGTCTTTCTTCGGCCACCTGCCAAGTGGCCCCATATCGCCGCGCTCGTTGCACTCCGCTTGTCAGATTGGCTTCCCGTGGCGCTGATTTCAGCCTGGCCAAATACTAGCGCTGCGGAGAGCTGTCTCCCAGACAATCATGTTCCAGCATAGAAATTAGTCCTGCAATGTTCCCCCCTCTTTTCCCCCATGGTGTTGCTCTGATGAATGCCTTGAGCATGGAACGACTTAAGCCAGCAAGTATTCCTCGCCGGCCACCTCTCGCTGTGCAAGAGGTATGCCGTGGAGCCTTGGAACGCTGCCAAGCAAAAAGCAGAGCAGTGACCATAAAAGCGAGGAGAGAGCATGCACGAAGCACACTAGTTCTGTCTAGTGCTTTCCGTGCAGAGAGGCGGCAAAGCTGAATGCCGTGCCAGAGCTTCACTTCTCGCTGGAGCACAGGAAGGCAAGAATGAAGAGGCAGAACACAGCCTTGGTTTCAGCAGCCTCCGGGGCTGCAAAAGTTCAGCAATAGCTCTGTCAAAGCAGAACTCGGCTGAGAATGCTCTCGCAGCTTGGGAAAGTTAGGCGCAGCTGTTGACCAGCTCTGCCCGTGGCCACAGGCTGCTTCTTCCACCTTCACTGTGGCAGAGCTTTTGCGGAACAGAGACGGCATTCTTCAAGGGCGTGTTCTCCAAGGTGCTGTGCAACAGAGCCTAGCACGCTGTCTCGCTGATCCTGGCTTTCGGCAAGCAGGCGTGCCAGACCGCCGACATTCTGCACTCTGGCAGCCTAGTTGCCAGCTTTCGGCAGCTGCTGTCCTAGCAAGGAAGCTCAGGGAGTCAAAGCCAGTGCCGGGCGGCACCTTTCTGCTTTGCCCGCCTAAGCGGCGTCACGCTCCCTCGGATACTGTGTCCTTTCCCTCTGCACTGCGTCTGCCGAGGTGCTCTCTGCCTCTCGGAGCAGAAGGGCAAAGGACAATGTTTTCCACAGCAGGGTAGAAACGGCATTGCTAGCAGGAAAGCTAGATGCCTTGGGAATGTCCCCTTAGCCCTTGCCACTCACTTCAGGCTCGTACGCTGAGCAGAACAGCCTGCTGTTCTGAAGCTTCGCTGGCTGCCGTTCGTGCCCAGACGCGATTTCCTTCCCAAGGAGGCGAAGCTCCTGGCTTTCGCTTCTGCCGCAACGAGCTCGCTACGAGCACTTTTCTTCTCAACCCTCTAGACCATTGCGTTCTGCTTTTCTTGTCTCGTGAATGGAGACGGAAAGCTTCTCGGCTACAATCTCGCCTAGAACAACTGCGGCTACACATTAAGCTCGCCCGGAACGCCCTGCTGAAACTTGCCTTCTGGCACCACATTCGCGGGGCAGCCGTCTTTCTTCGGCCACCTGCCAAGTGGCCCCATATCGCCGCGCTCGTTGCACTCCGCTTGTCAGATTGGCTTCCCGTGGCGCTGATTTCAGCCTGGCCAAATACTAGCGCTGCGGAGAGCTGTCTCGCAGACAATCATGTTCCAGCATAGAAATTTGTCCTGCAATGTTCCCCCCTCTTTTCCCCCATGGTGTTGCTCTGATGAATGCCTTGAGCATGGAACGACTTAAGCCAGCAAGTATTCCTCGCCGGCCACCTCTCGCTGTGCAAGAGGTATGCCGTGGAGCCTTGGAACGCTGCCAAGCAAAAAGCAGAGCAGTGACCATAAAAGCGAGGAGAGAGCATGCACGAAGCACACTAGTTCTGTCTAGTGCTTTCCGTGCAGAGAGGCGGCAAAGCTGAATGCCGTGCCAGAGCTTCACTTCTCGCTGGAGCACAGGAAGGCAAGAATGAAGAGGCAGAACACAGCCTTGGTTTCAGCAGCCTCCGGGGCTGCAAAAGTTCAGCAATAGCTCTGTCAAAGCAGAACTCGGCTGAGAATGCTCTCGCAGCTTGGCAAAGTTAGGCGCAGCTGTTGACCAGCTCTGCCCGTGGCCACAGGCTGCTTCTTCCACCTTCACTGTGGCAGAGCTTTTGCGGAACAGAGACGGCATTCTTCAAGGGCGTGTTCTCCAAGGTGCTGTGCAACAGAGCCTAGCACGCTGTCTCGCTGATCCTGGCTTTCGGCAAGCAGGCGTGCCAGACCGCCGACATTCTGCACTCTGGCAGCCTAGTTGCCAGCTTTCGGCAGCTGCTGTCCTAGCAAGGAAGCTCAGGGAGTCAAAGCCAGTGCCGGGCGGCACCTTTCTGCTTTGCCCGCCTAAGCGGCGTCACGCTCCCTCGGATACTGTGTCCTTTCCCTCTGCACTGCGTCTGCCGAGGTGCTCTCTGCCTCTCGGAGCAGAAGGGCAAAGGACAATGTTTTCCACAGCAGGGTAGAAACGGCATTGCTAGCAGGAAAGCTAGATGCCTTGGAACTGTCCCCTTAGCCCTTGCCACTCACTTCAGGCTCGTACGCTGAGCAGAACAGCCTGCTGTTCTGAAGCTTCGCTGGCTGCCGTTCGTGCCCAGACGCCATTTCCTTCCCAAGGAGGCGAAGCGCCGTCTACTTCTCGCAGCGAGCACGCTGCTCCTGGCTTTCGCTTCTGCCGCAACGAGCTCGCTACGAGCACGTTTCTTCTCAACCCTCTAGACCATTGCGTTCTGCTTTTCTTGTCTCGTGAATGGAGACGGAAAGCTTCTCGGCTACAATCTCGCCTAGAACAACTGCGGCTACACATTAAGCTCGCCCGCAACGCCCTGCTGAAACTTGCCTTCTGGCACCCCATTCGCGGGGCAGCCGTCTTTCTTCGGCCACCTGCCAAGTGGCCCCATATCGCCGCGCTCGTTGCACTCCGCTTGTCAGATTGGCTTCCCGTGGCGCTGATTTCAGCCTGGCCAAATACTAGCGCTGCGGAGAGCTGTCTCCCAGACAATCATGTTCCAGCATAGAAATTAGTCCTGCAATGTTCCCCCCTCTTTTCCCCCATGGTGTTGCTCTGATGAATGCCTTGAGCATGGAACGACTTAAGCCAGCAAGTATTCCTCGCCGGCCACCTCTCGCTGTGCAAGAGGTATGCCGTGGAGCCTTGGAACGCTGCCAAGCAAAAAGCAGAGCAGTGACCATAAAAGCGAGGAGAGAGCATGCACGAAGCACACTAGTTCTGTCTAGTGCTTTCCGTGCAGAGAGGCGGCAAAGCTGAATGCCGTGCCAGAGCTTCACTTCTCGCTGGAGCACAGGAAGGCAAGAATGAAGAGGCAGAACACAGCCTTGGTTTCAGCAGCCTCCGGGGCTGCAAAAGTTCAGCAATAGCTCTGTCAAAGCAGAACTCGGCTGAGAATGCTCTCGCAGCTTGGCAAAGTTAGGCGCAGCTGTTGACCAGCTCTGCCCGTGGCCACAGGCTGCTTCTTCCACCTTCACTGTGGCAGAGCTTTTGCGGAACAGAGACGGCATTCTTCAAGGGCGTGTTCTCCAAGGTGCTGTGCAACAGAGCCTAGCACGCTGTCTCGCTGATCCTGGCTTTCGGCAAGCAGGCGTGCCAGACCGCCGACATTCTGCACTCTGGCAGCCTAGTTGCCAGCTTTCGGCAGCTGCTGTCCTAGCAAGGAAGCTCAGGGAGTCAAAGCCAGTGCCGGGCGGCACCTTTCTGCTTTGCCCGCCTAAGCGGCGTCACGCTCCCTCGGATACTGTGTCCTTTCCCTCTGCACTGCGTCTGCCGAGGTGCTCTCTGCCTCTCGGAGCAGAAGGGCAAAGGACAATGTTTTCCACAGCAGGGTAGAAACGGCATTGCTAGCAGGAAAGCTAGATGCCTTGGGAATGTCCCCTTAGCCCTTGCCACTCACTTCAGGCTCGTACGCTGAGCAGAACAGCCTGCTGTTCTGAAGCTTCGCTGGCTGCCGTTCGTGCCCAGACGCGATTTCCTTCCCAAGGAGGCGAAGCGCCGTCTACTTCTCGCAGCGAGCACGCTGCTCCTGGCTTTCGCTTCTGCCGCAACGAGCTCGCTACGAGCACTTTTCTTCTCAACCCTCTAGACCATTGCGTTCTGCTTTTCTTGTCTCGTGAATGGAGACGGAAAGCTTCTCGGCTACAATCTCGCCTAGAACAACTGCGGCTACACATTAAGCTCGCCCGCAACGCCCTGCTGAAACTTGCCTTCTGGCACCCCATTCGCGGGGCAGCCGTCTTTCTTCGGCCACCTGCCAAGTGGCCCCATATCGCCGCGCTCGTTGCACTCCGCTTGTCAGATTGGCTTCCCGTGGCGCTGATTTCAGCCTGGCCAAATACTAGCGCTGCGGAGAGCTGTCTCCCAGACAATCATGTTCCAGCATAGAAATTAGTCCTGCAATGTTCCCCCCTCTTTTCCCCCATGGTGTTGCTCTGATGAATGCCTTGAGCATGGAACGACTTAAGCCAGCAAGTATTCCTCGCCGGCCACCTCTCGCTGTGCAAGAGGTATGCCGTGGAGCCTTGGAACGCTGCCAAGCAAAAAGCAGAGCAGTGACCATAAAAGCGAGGAGAGAGCATGCACGAAGCACACTAGTTCTGTCTAGTGCTTTCCGTGCAGAGAGGCGGCAAAGCTGAATGCCGTGCCAGAGCTTCACTTCTCGCTGGAGCACAGGAAGGCAAGAATGAAGAGGCAGAACACAGCCTTGGTTTCAGCAGCCTCCGGGGCTGCAAAAGTTCAGCAATAGCTCTGTCAAAGCAGAACTCGGCTGAGAATGCTCTCGCAGCTTGGCAAAGTTAGGCGCAGCTGTTGACCAGCTCTGCCCGTGGCCACAGGCTGCTTCTTCCACCTTCACTGTGGCAGAGCTTTTGCGGAACAGAGACGGCATTCTTCAAGGGCGTGTTCTCCAAGGTGCTGTGCAACAGAGCCTAGCACGCTGTCTCGCTGATCCTGGCTTTCGGCAAGCAGGCGTGCCAGACCGCCGACATTCTGCACTCTGGCAGCCTAGTTGCCAGCTTTCGGCAGCTGCTGTCCTAGCAAGGAAGCTCAGGGAGTCAAAGCCAGTGCCGGGCGGCACCTTTCTGCTTTGCCCGCCTAAGCGGCGTCACGCTCCCTCGGATACTGTGTCCTTTCCCTCTGCACTGCGTCTGCCGAGGTGCTCTCTGCCTCTCGGAGCAGAAGGGCAAAGGACAATGTTTTCCACAGCAGGGTAGAAACGGCATTGCTAGCAGGAAAGCTAGATGCCTTGGAACTGTCCCCTTAGCCCTTGCCACTCACTTCAGGCTCGTACGCTGAGCAGAACAGCCTGCTGTTCTGAAGCTTCGCTGGCTGCCGTTCGTGCCCAGACGCCATTTCCTTCCCAAGGAGGCGAAGCGCCGTCTACTTCTCGCAGCGAGCACGCTGCTCCTGGCTTTCGCTTCTGCCGCAACGAGCTCGCTACGAGCACGTTTCTTCTCAACCCTCTAGACCATTGCGTTCTGCTTTTCTTGTCTCGTGAATGGAGACGGAAAGCTTCTCGGCTACAATCTCGCCTAGAACAACTGCGGCTACACATTAAGCTCGCCCGCAACGCCCTGCTGAAACTTGCCTTCTGGCACCCCATTCGCGGGGCAGCCGTCTTTCTTCGGCCACCTGCCAAGTGGCCCCATATCGCCGCGCTCGTTGCACTCCGCTTGTCAGATTGGCTTCCCGTGGCGCTGATTTCAGCCTGGCCAAATACTAGCGCTGCGGAGAGCTGTCTCCCAGACAATCATGTTCCAGCATAGAAATTAGTCCTGCAATGTTCCCCCCTCTTTTCCCCCATGGTGTTGCTCTGATGAATGCCTTGAGCATGGAACGACTTAAGCCAGCAAGTATTCCTCGCCGGCCACCTCTCGCTGTGCAAGAGGTATGCCGTGGAGCCTTGGAACGCTGCCAAGCAAAAAGCAGAGCAGTGACCATAAAAGCGAGGAGAGAGCATGCACGAAGCACACTAGTTCTGTCTAGTGCTTTCCGTGCAGAGAGGCGGCAAAGCTGAATGCCGTGCCAGAGCTTCACTTCTCGCTGGAGCACAGGAAGGCAAGAATGAAGAGGCAGAACACAGCCTTGGTTTCAGCAGCCTCCGGGGCTGCAAAAGTTCAGCAATAGCTCTGTCAAAGCAGAACTCGGCTGAGAATGCTCTCGCAGCTTGGGAAAGTTAGGCGCAGCTGTTGACCAGCTCTGCCCGTGGCCACAGGCTGCTTCTTCCACCTTCACTGTGGCAGAGCTTTTGCGGAACAGAGACGGCATTCTTCAAGGGCGTGTTCTCCAAGGTGCTGTGCAACAGAGCCTAGCACGCTGTCTCGCTGATCCTGGCTTTCGGCAAGCAGGCGTGCCAGACCGCCGACATTCTGCACTCTGGCAGCCTAGTTGCCAGCTTTCGGCAGCTGCTGTCCTAGCAAGGAAGCTCAGGGAGTCAAAGCCAGTGCCGGGCGGCACCTTTCTGCTTTGCCCGCCTAAGCGGCGTCACGCTCCCTCGGATACTGTGTCCTTTCCCTCTGCACTGCGTCTGCCGAGGTGCTCTCTGTCTCTCGGAGCAGAAGGGCAAAGGACAATGTTTTCCACAGCAGGGTAGAAATGGCATTGCTAGCAGGAAAGCTAGATGCCTTGGGAATGTCCCCTTAGCCCTTGCCACTCACTTCAGGCTCGTACGCTGAGCAGAACAGCCTGCTGTTCTGAAGCTTCGCTGGCTGCCGTTCGTGCCCAGACGCCATTTCCTTCCCAAGGAGGCGAAGCGCCGTCTACTTCTCGCAGCGAGCACGCTGCTCCTGGCTTTCGCTTCTGCCGCAACGAGCTCGCTACGAGCACTTTTCTTCTCAACCCTCTAGACCATTGCGTTCTGCTTTTCTTGTCTCGTGAATGGAGACGGAAAGCTTCTCGGCTACAATCTCGCCTAGAACAACTGCGGCTACACATTAAGCTCGCCCGCAACGCCCTGCTGAAACTTGCCTTCTGGCACCCCATTCGCGGGGCAGCCGTCTTTCTTCGGCCACCTGCCAAGTGGCCCCATATCGCCGCGCTCGTTGCACTCCGCTTGTCAGATTGGCTTCCCGTGGCGCTGATTTCAGCCTGGCCAAATACTAGCGCTGCGGAGAGCTCTCTCGCAGACAATCATGTTCCAGCATAGAAATTTGTCCTGCAATGTTCCCCCCTCTTTTCCCCCATGGTGTTGCTCTGATGAATGCCTTGAGCATGGAACGACTTAAGCCAGCAAGTATTCCTCGCCGGCCACCTCTCGCTGTGCAAGAGGTATGCCGTGGAGCCTTGGAACGCTGCCAAGCAAAAAGCAGAGCAGTGACCATAAAAGCGAGGAGAGAGCATGCACGAAGCACACTAGTTCTGTCTAGTGCTTTCCGTGCAGAGAGGCGGCAAAGCTGAATGCCGTGCCAGAGCTTCACTTCTCGCTGGAGCACAGGAAGGCAAGAATGAAGAGGCAGAACACAGCCTTGGTTTCAGCAGCCTCCGGGGCTGCAAAAGTTCAGCAATAGCTCTGTCAAAGCAGAACTCGGCTGAGAATGCTCTCGCAGCTTGGGAAAGTTAGGCGCAGCTGTTGACCAGCTCTGCCCGTGGCCACAGGCTGCTTCTTCCACCTTCACTGTGGCAGAGCTTTTGCGGAACAGAGACGGCATTCTTCAAGGGCGTGTTCTCCAAGGTGCTGTGCAACAGAGCCTAGCACGCTGTCTCGCTGATCCTGGCTTTCGGCAAGCAGGCGTGCCAGACCGCCGACATTCTGCACTCTGGCAGCCTAGTTGCCAGCTTTCGGCAGCTGCTGTCCTAGCAAGGAAGCTCAGGGAGTCAAAGCCAGTGCCGGGCGGCACCTTTCTGCTTTGCCCGCCTAAGCGGCGTCACGCTCCCTCGGATACTGTGTCCTTTCCCTCTGCACTGCGTCTGCCGAGGTGCTCTCTGCCTCTCGGAGCAGAAGGGCAAAGGACAATGTTTTCCACAGCAGGGTAGAAACGGCATTGCTAGCAGGAAAGCTAGATGCCTTGGAACTGTCCCCTTAGCCCTTGCCACTCACTTCAGGCTCGTACGCTGAGCAGAACAGCCTGCTGTTCTGAAGCTTCGCTGGCTGCCGTTCGTGCCCAGACGCCATTTCCTTCCCAAGGAGGCGAAGCGCCGTCTACTTCTCGCAGCGAGCACGCTGCTCCTGGCTTTCGCTTCTGCCGCAACGAGCTCGCTACGAGCACTTTTCTTCTCAACCCTCTAGACCATTGCGTTCTGCTTTTCTTGTCTCGTGAATGGAGACGGAAAGCTTCTCGGCTACAATCTCGCCTAGAACAACTGCGGCTACACATTAAGCTCGCCCGCAACGCCCTGCTGAAACTTGCCTTCTGGCACCCCATTCGCGGGGCAGCCGTCTTTCTTCGGCCACCTGCCAAGTGGCCCCATATCGCCGCGCTCGTTGCACTCCGCTTGTCAGATTGGCTTCCCGTGGCGCTGATTTCAGCCTGGCCAAATACTAGCGCTGCGGAGAGCTGTCTCCCAGACAATCATGTTCCAGCATAGAAATTAGTCCTGCAATGTTCCCCCCTCTTTTCCCCCATGGTGTTGCTCTGATGAATGCCTTGAGCATGGAACGACTTAAGCCAGCAAGTATTCCTCGCCGGCCACCTCTCGCTGTGCAAGAGGTATGCCGTGGAGCCTTGGAACGCTGCCAAGCAAAAAGCAGAGCAGTGACCATAAAAGCGAGGAGAGAGCATGCACGAAGCACACTAGTTCTGTCTAGTGCTTTCCGTGCAGAGAGGCGGCAAAGCTGAATGCCGTGCCAGAGCTTCACTTCTCGCTGGAGCACAGGAAGGCAAGAATGAAGAGGCAGAACACAGCCTTGGTTTCAGCAGCCTCCGGGGCTGCAAAAGTTCAGCAATAGCTCTGTCAAAGCAGAACTCGGCTGAGAATGCTCTCGCAGCTTGGGAAAGTTAGGCGCAGCTGTTGACCAGCTCTGCCCGTGGCCACAGGCTGCTTCTTCCACCTTCACTGTGGCAGAGCTTTTGCGAAACAGAGACGACATTCTTCAAGGGCGTGTTCTCCAAGGTGCTGTGAAACAGAGCCTAGCACGCTGTCTCGCTGATACTGGCTTTCGGCAAGCAGGCGTGCCAGACCGCCGACATTCTGCACTCTGGCAGCCTAGTTGCCAGCTTTCGGCAGCTGCTGTCCTAGCAAGGAAGCTCAGGGAGTCAAAGCCAGTGCCGGGCGGCACCTTTCTGCTTTGCCCGCCTAAGCGGCGTCACGCTCCCTCGGATACTGTGTCCTTTCCCTCTGCACTGCGTCTGCCGAGGTGCTCTCTGCCTCTCGGAGCAGAAGGGCAAAGGACAATGTTTTCCACAGCAGGGTAGAAACGGCATTGCTAGCAGGAAAGCTAGATGCCTTGGAACTGTCCCCTTAGCCCTTGCCACTCACTTCAGGCTCGTACGCTGAGCAGAACAGCCTGCTGTTCTGAAGCTTCGCTGGCTGCCGTTCGTGCCCAGACGCCATTTCCTTCCCAAGGAGGCGAAGCGCCGTCTACTTCTCGCAGCGAGCACGCTGCTCCTGGCTTTCGCTTCTGCCGCAACGAGCTCGCTACGAGCACTTTTCTTCTCAACCCTCTAGACCATTGCGTTCTGCTTTTCTTGTCTCGTGAATGGAGACGGAAAGCTTCTCGGCTACAATCTCGCCTAGAACAACTGCGGCTACACATTAAGCTCGCCCGGAACGCCCTGCTGAAACTTGCCTTCTGGCACCCCATTCGCGGGGCAGCCGTCTTTCTTCGGCCACCTGCCAAGTGGCCCCATATCGCCGCGCTCGTTGCACTCCGCTTGTCAGATTGGCTTCCCGTGGCGCTGATTTCAGCCTGGCCAAATACTAGCGCTGCGGAGAGCTGTCTCGCAGACAATCATGTTCCAGCATAGAAATTTGTCCTGCAATGTTCCCCCCTCTTTTCCCCCATTGTGTTGCTCTGATGAATGCCTTGAGCATGGAACGACTTAAGCCAGCAAGTATTCCTCGCCGGCCACCTCTCGCTGTGCAAGAGGTATGCCGTGGAGCCTTGGAACGCTGCCAAGCAAAAAGCAGAGCAGTGACCATAAAAGCGAGGAGAGAGCATGCACGAAGCACACTAGTTCTGTCTAGTGCTTTCCGTGCAGAGAGGCGGCAAAGCTGAATGCCGTGCCAGAGCTTCACTTCTCGCTGGAGCACAGGAAGGCAAGAATGAAGAGGCAGAACACAGCCTTGGTTTCAGCAGCCTCCGGGGCTGCAAAAGTTCAGCAATAGCTCTGTCAAAGCAGAACTCGGCTGAGAATGCTCTCGCAGCTTGGCAAAGTTAGGCGCAGCTGTTGACCAGCTCTGCCCGTGGCCACAGGCTGCTTCTTCCACCTTCACTGTGGCAGAGCTTTTGCGGAACAGAGACGGCATTCTTCAAGGGCGTGTTCTCCAAGGTGCTGTGCAACAGAGCCTAGCACGCTGTCTCGCTGATCCTGGCTTTCGGCAAGCAGGCGTGCCAGACCGCCGACATTCTGCACTCTGGCAGCCTAGTTGCCAGCTTTCGGCAGCTGCTGTCCTAGCAAGGAAGCTCAGGGAGTCAAAGCCAGTGCCGGGCGGCACCTTTCTGCTTTGCCCGCCTAAGCGGCGTCACGCTCCCTCGGATACTGTGTCCTTTCCCTCTGCACTGCGTCTGCCGAGGTGCTCTCTGCCTCTCGGAGCAGAAGGGCAAAGGACAATGTTTTCCACAGCAGGGTAGAAACGGCATTGCTAGCAGGAAAGCTAGATGCCTTGGAACTGTCCCCTTAGCCCTTGCCACTCACTTCAGGCTCGTACGCTGAGCAGAACAGCCTGCTGTTCTGAAGCTTCGCTGGCTGCCGTTCGTGCCCAGACGCCATTTCCTTCCCAAGGAGGCGAAGCGCCGTCTACTTCTCGCAGCGAGCACGCTGCTCCTGGCTTTCGCTTCTGCCGCAACGAGCTCGCTACGAGCACGTTTCTTCTCAACCCTCTAGACCATTGCGTTCTGCTTTTCTTGTCTCGTGAATGGAGACGGAAAGCTTCTCGGCTACAATCTCGCCTAGAACAACTGCGGCTACACATTAAGCTCGCCCGCAACGCCCTGCTGAAACTTGCCTTCTGGCACCCCATTCGCGGGGCAGCCGTCTTTCTTCGGCCACCTGCCAAGTGGCCCCATATCGCCGCGCTCGTTGCACTCCGCTTGTCAGATTGGCTTCCCGTGGCGCTGATTTCAGCCTGGCCAAATACTAGCGCTGCGGAGAGCTGTCTCCCAGACAATCATGTTCCAGCATAGAAATTAGTCCTGCAATGTCCCCCCCTCTTTTCCCGCATGGTGTTGCTCTGATGAATGCCTTGAGCATGGAACGACTTAAGCCAGCAAGTATTCCTCGCCGGCCACCTCTCGCTGTGCAAGAGGTATGCCGTGGAGCCTTGGAACGCTGCCAAGCAAAAAGCAGAGCAGTGACCATAAAAGCGAGGAGAGAGCATGCACGAAGCACACTAGTTCTGTCTAGTGCTTTCCGTGCAGAGAGGCGGCAAAGCTGAATGCCGTGCCAGAGCTTCACTTCTCGCTGGAGCACAGGAAGGCAAGAATGAAGAGGCAGAACACAGCCTTGGTTTCAGCAGCCTCCGGGGCTGCAAAAGTTCAGCAATAGCTCTGTCAAAGCAGAACTCGGCTGAGAATGCTCTCGCAGCTTGGGAAAGTTAGGCGCAGCTGTTGACCAGCTCTGCCCGTGGCCACAGGCTGCTTCTTCCACCTTCACTGTGGCAGAGCTTTTGCGGAACAGAGACGGCATTCTTCAAGGGCGTGTTCTCCAAGGTGCTGTGCAACAGAGCCTAGCACGCTGTCTCGCTGATCCTGGCTTTCGGCAAGCAGGCGTGCCAGACCGCCGACATTCTGCACTCTGGCAGCCTAGTTGCCAGCTTTCGGCAGCTGCTGTCCTAGCAAGGAAGCTCAGGGAGTCAAAGCCAGTGCCGGGCGGCACCTTTCTGCTTTGCCCGCCTAAGCGGCGTCACGCTCCCTCGGATACTGTGTCCTTTCCCTCTGCACTGCGTCTGCCGAGGTGCTCTCTGCCTCTCGGAGCAGAAGGGCAAAGGACAATGTTTTCCACAGCAGGGTAGAAACGGCATTGCTAGCAGGAAAGCTAGATGCCTTGGGAATGTCCCCTTAGCCCTTGCCACTCACTTCAGGCTCGTACGCTGAGCAGAACAGCCTGCTGTTCTGAAGCTTCGCTGGCTGCCGTTCGTGCCCAGACGCCATTTCCTTCCCAAGGAGGCGAAGCTCCTGGCTTTCGCTTCTGCCGCAACGAGCTCGCTACGAGCACTTTTCTTCTCAACCCTCTAGACCATTGCGTTCTGCTTTTCTTGTCTCGTGAATGGAGACGGAAAGCTTCTCGGCTACAATCTCGCCTAGAACAACTGCGGCTACACATTAAGCTCGCCCGGAACGCCCTGCTGAAACTTGCCTTCTGGCACCACATTCGCGGGGCAGCCGTCTTTCTTCGGCCACCTGCCAAGTGGCCCCATATCGCCGCGCTCGTTGCACTCCGCTTGTCAGATTGGCTTCCCGTGGCGCTGATTTCAGCCTGGCCAAATACTAGCGCTGCGGAGAGCTGTCTCGCAGACAATCATGTTCCAGCATAGAAATTTGTCCTGCAATGTTCCCCCCTCTTTTCCCCCATGGTGTTGCTCTGATGAATGCCTTGAGCATGGAACGACTTAAGCCAGCAAGTAGTCCTCGCCGGCCACCTCTCGCTGTGCAAGAGGTATGCCGTGGAGCCTTGGAACGCTGCCAAGCAAAAAGCAGAGCAGTGACCATAAAAGCGAGGAGAGAGCATGCACGAAGCACACTAGTTCTGTCTAGTGCTTTCCGTGCAGAGAGGCGGCAAAGCTGAATGCCGTGCCAGAGCTTCACTTCTCGCTGGAGCACAGGAAGGCAAGAATGAAGAGGCAGAACACAGCCTTGGTTTCAGCAGCCTCCGGGGCTGCAAAAGTTCAGCAATAGCTCTGTCAAAGCAGAACTCGGCTGAGAATGCTCTCGCAGCTTGGCAAAGTTAGGCGCAGCTGTTGACCAGCTCTGCCCGTGGCCACAGGCTGCTTCTTCCACCTTCACTGTGGCAGAGCTTTTGCGGAACAGAGACGGCATTCTTCAAGGGCGTGTTCTCCAAGGTGCTGTGCAACAGAGCCTAGCACGCTGTCTCGCTGATCCTGGCTTTCGGCAAGCAGGCGTGCCAGACCGCCGACATTCTGCACTCTGGCAGCCTAGTTGCCAGCTTTCGGCAGCTGCTGTCCTAGCAAGGAAGCTCAGGGAGTCAAAGCCAGTGCCGGGCGGCACCTTTCTGCTTTGCCCGCCTAAGCGGCGTCACGCTCCCTCGGATACTGTGTCCTTTCCCTCTGCACTGCGTCTGCCGAGGTGCTCTCTGCCTCTCGGAGCAGAAGGGCAAAGGACAATGTTTTCCACAGCAGGGTAGAAACGGCATTGCTAGCAGGAAAGCTAGATGCCTTGGAACTGTCCCCTTAGCCCTTGCCACTCACTTCAGGCTCGTACGCTGAGCAGAACAGCCTGCTGTTCTGAAGCTTCGCTGGCTGCCGTTCGTGCCCAGACGCCATTTCCTTCCCAAGGAGGCGAAGCGCCGTCTACTTCTCGCAGCGAGCACGCTGCTCCGGGCTTTCGCTTCTGCCGCAACGAGCTCGCTACGAGCACGTTTCTTCTCAACCCTCTAGACCATTGCGTTCTGCTTTTCTTGTCTCGTGAATGGAGACGGAAAGCTTCTCGGCTACAATCTCGCCTAGAACAACTGCGGCTACACATTAAGCTCGCCCGGAACGCCCTGCTGAAACTTGCCTTCTGGCACCCCATTCGCGGGGCAGCCGTCTTTCTTCGGCCACCTGCCAAGTGGCCCCATATCGCCGCGCTCGTTGCACTCCGCTTGTCAGATTGGCTTCCCGTGGCGCTGATTTCAGCCTGGCCAAATACTAGCGCTGCGGAGAGCTGTCTCCCAGACAATCATGTTCCAGCATAGAAATTAGTCCTGCAATGTTCCCCCCTCTTTTCCCCCATGGTGGTGCTCTGATGAATGCCTTGAGCATGGAACGACTTAAGCCAGCAAGTATTCCTCGCCGGCCACCTCTCGCTGTGCAAGAGGTATGCCGTGGAGCCTTGGAACGCTGCCAAGCAAAAAGCAGAGCAGTGACCATAAAAGCGAGGAGAGAGCATGCACGAAGCACACTAGTTCTGTCTAGTGCTTTCCGTGCAGAGAGGCGGCAAAGCTGAATGCCGTGCCAGAGCTTCACTTCTCGCTGGAGCACAGGAAGGCAAGAATGAAGAGGCAGAACACAGCCTTGGTTTCAGCAGCCTCCGGGGCTGCAAAAGTTCAGCAATAGCTCTGTCAAAGCAGAACTCGGCTGAGAATGCTCTCGCAGCTTGGGAAAGTTAGGCGCAGCTGTTGACCAGCTCTGCCCGTGGCCACAGGCTGCTTCTTCCACCTTCACTGTGGCAGAGCTTTTGCGGAACAGAGACGGCATTCTTCAAGGGCGTGTTCTCCAAGGTGCTGTGCAACAGAGCCTAGCACGCTGTCTCGCTGATCCTGGCTTTCGGCAAGCAGGCGTGCCAGACCGCCGACATTCTGCACTCTGGCAGCCTAGTTGCCAGCTTTCGGCAGCTGCTGTCCTAGCAAGGAAGCTCAGGGAGTCAAAGCCAGTGCCGGGCGGCACCTTTCTGCTTTGCCCGCCTAAGCGGCGTCACGCTCCCTCGGATACTGTGTCCTTTCCCTCTGCACTGCGTCTGCCGAGGTGCTCTCTGTCTCTCGGAGCAGAAGGGCAAAGGACAATGTTTTCCACAGCAGGGTAGAAATGGCATTGTTAGCAGGAAAGCTAGATGCCTTGGGAATGTCCCCTTAGCCCTTGCCACTCACTTCAGGCTCGTACGCTGAGCAGAACAGCCTGCTGTTCTGAAGCTTCGCTGGCTGCCGTTCGTGCCCAGACGCCATTTCCTTCCCAAGGAGGCGAAGCGCCGTCTACTTCTCGCAGCGAGCACGCTGCTCCTGGCTTTCGCTTCTGCCGCAACAAGCTCGCTACGAGCACTTTTCTTCTCAACCCTCTAGACCATTGCGTTCTGCTTTTCTTGTCTCGTGAATGGAGACGGAAAGCTTCTCGGCTACAATCTCGCCTAGAACAACTGCGGCTACACATTAAGCTCGCCCGGAACGCCCTGCTGAAACTTGCCTTCTGGCACCCCATTCGCGGGGCAGCCGTCTTTCTTCGGCCACCTGCCAAGTGGCCCCATATCGCCGCGCTCGTTGCACTCCGCTTGTCAGATTGGCTTCCCGTGGCGCTGATTTCAGCCTGGCCAAATACTAGCGCTGCGGAGAGCTGTCTCGCAGACAATCATGTTCCAGCATAGAAATTAGTCCTGCAATGTTCCCCCCTCTTTTCCCCCATGGTGTTGCTCTGATGAATGCCTTGAGCATGGAACGACTTAAGCCAGCAAGTATTCCTCGCCGGCCACCTCTCGCTGTGCAAGAGGTATGCCGTGGAGCCTTGGAACGCTGCCAAGCAAAAAGCAGAGCAGTGACCATAAAAGCGAGGAGAGAGCATGCACGAAGCACACTAGTTCTGTCTAGTGCTTTCCGTGCAGAGAGGCGGCAAAGCTGAATGCCGTGCCAGAGCTTCACTTCTCGCTGGAGCACAGGAAGGCAAGAATGAAGAGGCAGAACACAGCCTTGGTTTCAGCAGCCTCCGGGGCTGCAAAAGTTCAGCAATAGCTCTGTCAAAGCAGAACTCGGCTGAGAATGCTCTCGCAGCTTGGGAAAGTTAGGCGCAGCTGTTGACCAGCTCTGCCCGTGGCCACAGGCTGCTTCTTCCACCTTCACTTTGGCAGAGCTTTTGCGAAACAGAGACGACATTCTTCAAGGGCGTGTTCTCCAAGGTGCTGTGAAACAGAGCCTAGCACGCTGTCTCGCTGATACTGGCTTTCGGCAAGCAGGCGTGCCAGACCGCCGACATTCTGCACTCTGGCAGCCTAGTTGCCAGCTTTCGGCAGCTGCTGTCCTAGCAAGGAAGCTCAGGGAGTCAAAGCCAGTGCCGGGCGGCACCTTTCTGCTTTGCCCGCCTAAGCGGCGTCACGCTCCCTCGGATACTGTGTCCTTTCCCTCTGCACTGCGTCTGCCGAGGTGCTCTCTGCCTCTCGGAGCAGAAGGGCAAAGGACAATGTTTTCCACAGCAGGGTAGAAACGGCATTGCTAGCAGGAAAGCTAGATGCCTTGGGAATGTCCCCTTAGCCCTTGCCACTCACTTCAGGCTCGTACGCTGAGCAGAACAGCCTGCTGTTCTGAAGCTTCGCTGGCTGCCGTTCGTGCCCAGACGCCATTTCCTTCCCAAGGAGGCGAAGCGCCGTCTACTTCTCGCAGCGAGCACGCTGCTCCTGGCTTTCGCTTCTGCCGCAACGAGCTCGCTACGAGCACTTTTCTTCTCAACCGTCTAGACCATTGCGTTCTGCTTTTCTTGTCTCGTGAATGGAGACGGAAAGCTTCTCGGCTACAATCTCGCCTAGAACAACTGCGGCTACACATTAAGCTCGCCCGCAACGCCCTGCTGAAACTTGCCTTCTGGCACCCCATTCGCGGGGCAGCCGTCTTTCTTCGGCCACCTGCCAAGTGGCCCCATATCGCCGCGCTCGTTGCACTCCGCTTGTCAGATTGGCTTCCCGTGGCGCTGATTTCAGCCTGGCCAAATACTAGCGCTGCGGAGAGCTGTCTCCCAGACAATCATGTTCCAGCATAGAAATTTGTCCTGCAATGTTCCCCCCTCTTTTCCCCCATTGTGTTGCTCTGATGAATGCCTTGAGCATGGAACGACTTAAGCCAGCAAGTATTCCTCGCCGGCCACCTCTCGCTGTGCAAGAGGTATGCCGTGGAGCCTTGGAACGCTGCCAAGCAAAAAGCAGAGCAGTGACCATAAAAGCGAGGAGAGAGCATGCACGAAGCACACTAGTTCTGTCTAGTGCTTTCCGTGCAGAGAGGCGGCAAAGCTGAATGCCGTGCCAGAGCTTCACTTCTCGCTGGAGCACAGGAAGGCAAGAATGAAGAGGCAGAACACAGCCTTGGTTTCAGCAGCCTCCGGGGCTGCAAAAGTTCAGCAATAGCTCTGTCAAAGCAGAACTCGGCTGAGAATGCTCTCGCAGCTTGGGAAAGTTAGGCGCAGCTGTTGACCAGCTCTGCCCGTGGCCACAGGCTGCTTCTTCCACCTTCACTGTGGCAGAGCTTTTGCGGAACAGAGACGGCATTCTTCAAGGGCGTGTTCTCCAAGGTGCTGTGCAACAGAGCCTAGCACGCTGTCTCGCTGATCCTGGCTTTCGGCAAGCAGGCGTGCCAGACCGCCGACATTCTGCACTCTGGCAGCCTAGTTGCCAGCTTTCGGCAGCTGCTGTCCTAGCAAGGAAGCTCAGGGAGTCAAAGCCAGTGCCGGGCGGCACCTTTCTGCTTTGCCCGCCTAAGCGGCGTCACGCTCCCTCGGATACTGTGTCCTTTCCCTCTGCACTGCGTCTGCCGAGGTGCTCTCTGCCTCTCGGAGCAGAAGGGCAAAGGACAATGTTTTCCACAGCAGGGTAGAAACGGCATTGCTAGCAGGAAAGCTAGATGCCTTGGAACTGTCCCCTTAGCCCTTGCCACTCACTTCAGGCTCGTACGCTGAGCAGAACAGCCTGCTGTTCTGAAGCTTCGCTGGCTGCCGTTCGTGCCCAGACGCCATTTCCTTCCCAAGGAGGCGAAGCGCCGTCTACTTCTCGCAGCGAGCACGCTGCTCCTGGCTTTCGCTTCTGCCGCAACGAGCTCGCTACGAGCACTTTTCTTCTCAACCCTCTAGACCATTGCGTTCTGCTTTTCTTGTCTCGTGAATGGAGACGGAAAGCTTCTCGGCTACAATCTCGCCTAGAACAACTGCGGCTACACATTAAGCTCGCCCGCAACGCCCTGCTGAAACTTGCCTTCTGGCACCCCATTCGCGGGGCAGCCGTCTTTCTTCGGCCACCTGCCAAGTGGCCCCATATCGCCGCGCTCGTTGCACTCCGCTTGTCAGATTGGCTTCCCGTGGCGCTGATTTCAGCCTGGCCAAATACTAGCGCTGCGGAGAGCTGTCTCCCAGACAATCATGTTCCAGCATAGAAATTAGTCCTGCAATGTTCCCCCCTCTTTTCCCCCATGGTGTTGCTCTGATGAATGCCTTGAGCATGGAACGACTTAAGCCAGCAAGTATTCCTCGCCGGCCACCTCTCGCTGTGCAAGAGGTATGCCGTGGAGCCTTGGAACGCTGCCAAGCAAAAAGCAGAGCAGTGACCATAAAAGCGAGGAGAGAGCATGCACGAAGCACACTAGTTCTGTCTAGTGCTTTCCGTGCAGAGAGGCGGCAAAGCTGAATGCCGTGCCAGAGCTTCACTTCTCGCTGGAGCACAGGAAGGCAAGAATGAAGAGGCAGAACACAGCCTTGGTTTCAGCAGCCTCCGGGGCTGCAAAAGTTCAGCAATAGCTCTGTCAAAGCAGAACTCGGCTGAGAATGCTCTCGCAGCTTGGCAAAGTTAGGCGCAGCTGTTGACCAGCTCTGCCCGTGGCCACAGGCTGCTTCTTCCACCTTCACTGTGGCAGAGCTTTTGCGGAACAGAGACGGCATTCTTCAAGGGCGTGTTCTCCAAGGTGCTGTGCAACAGAGCCTAGCACGCTGTCTCGCTGATCCTGGCTTTCGGCAAGCAGGCGTGCCAGACCGCCGACATTCTGCACTCTGGCAGCCTAGTTGCCAGCTTTCGGCAGCTGCTGTCCTAGCAAGGAAGCTCAGGGAGTCAAAGCCAGTGCCGGGCGGCACCTTTCTGCTTTGCCCGCCTAAGCGGCGTCACGCTCCCTCGGATACTGTGTCCTTTCCCTCTGCACTGCGTCTGCCGAGGTGCTCTCTGCCTCTCGGAGCAGAAGGGCAAAGGACAATGTTTTCCACAGCAGGGTAGAAACGGCATTGCTAGCAGGAAAGCTAGATGCCTTGGAACTGTCCCCTTAGCCCTTGCCACTCACTTCAGGCTCGTACGCTGAGCAGAACAGCCTGCTGTTCTGAAGCTTCGCTGGCTGCCGTTCGTGCCCAGACGCCATTTCCTTCCCAAGGAGGCGAAGCGCCGTCTACTTCTCGCAGCGAGCACGCTGCTCCTGGCTTTCGCTTCTGCCGCAACGAGCTCGCTACGAGCACGTTTCTTCTCAACCCTCTAGACCATTGCGTTCTGCTTTTCTTGTCTCGTGAATGGAGACGGAAAGCTTCTCGGCTACAATCTCGCCTAGAACAACTGCGGCTACACATTAAGCTCGCCCGGAACGCCCTGCTGAAACTTGCCTTCTGGCACCCCATTCGCGGGGCAGCCGTCTTTCTTCGGCCACCTGCCAAGTGGCCCCATATCGCCGCGCTCGTTGCACTCCGCTTGTCAGATTGGCTTCCCGTGGCGCTGATTTCAGCCTGGCCAAATACTAGCGCTGCGGAGAGCTGTCTCCCAGACAATCATGTTCCAGCATAGAAATTAGTCCTGCAATGTTCCCCCCTCTTTTCCCCCATGGTGGTGCTCTGATGAATGCCTTGAGCATGGAACGACTTAAGCCAGCAAGTATTCCTCGCCGGCCACCTCTCGCTGTGCAAGAGGTATGCCGTGGAGCCTTGGAACGCTGCCAAGCAAAAAGCAGAGCAGTGACCATAAAAGCGAGGAGAGAGCATGCACGAAGCACACTAGTTCTGTCTAGTGCTTTCCGTGCAGAGAGGCGGCAAAGCTGAATGCCGTGCCAGAGCTTCACTTCTCGCTGGAGCACAGGAAGGCAAGAATGAAGAGGCAGAACACAGCCTTGGTTTCAGCAGCCTCCGGGGCTGCAAAAGTTCAGCAATAGCTCTGTCAAAGCAGAACTCGGCTGAGAATGCTCTCGCAGCTTGGCAAAGTTAGGCGCAGCTGTTGACCAGCTCTGCCCGTGGCCACAGGCTGCTTCTTCCACCTTCACTGTGGCAGAGCTTTTGCGGAACAGAGACGGCATTCTTCAAGGGCGTGTTCTCCAAGGTGCTGTGCAACAGAGCCTAGCACGCTGTCTCGCTGATCCTGGCTTTCGGCAAGCAGGCGTGCCAGACCGCCGACATTCTGCACTCTGGCAGCCTAGTTGCCAGCTTTCGGCAGCTGCTGTCCTAGCAAGGAAGCTCAGGGAGTCAAAGCCAGTGCCGGGCGGCACCTTTCTGCTTTGCCCGCCTAAGCGGCGTCACGCTCCCTCGGATACTGTGTCCTTTCCCTCTGCACTGCGTCTGCCGAGGTGCTCTCTGCCTCTCGGAGCAGAAGGGCAAAGGACAATGTTTTCCACAGCAGGGTAGAAACGGCATTGCTAGCAGGAAAGCTAGATGCCTTGGGAATGTCCCCTTAGCCCTTGCCACTCACTTCAGGCTCGTACGCTGAGCAGAACAGCCTGCTGTTCTGAAGCTTCGCTGGCTGCCGTTCGTGCCCAGACGCGATTTCCTTCCCAAGGAGGCGAAGCGCCGTCTACTTCTCGCAGCGAGCACGCTGCTCCTGGCTTTCGCTTCTGCCGCAACGAGCTCGCTACGAGCACTTTTCTTCTCAACCCTCTAGACCATTGCGTTCTGCTTTTCTTGTCTCGTGAATGGAGACGGAAAGCTTCTCGGCTACAATCTCGCCTAGAACAACTGCGGCTACACATTAAGCTCGCCCGGAACGCCCTGCTGAAACTTGCCTTCTGGCACCCCATTCGCGGGGCAGCCGTCTTTCTTCGGCCACCTGCCAAGTGGCCCCATATCGCCGCGCTCGTTGCACTCCGCTTGTCAGATTGGCTTCCCGTGGCGCTGATTTCAGCCTGGCCAAATACTAGCGCTGCGGAGAGCTGTCTCCCAGACAATCATGTTCCAGCATAGAAATTAGTCCTGCAATGTTCCCCCCTCTTTTCCCGCATGGTGTTGCTCTGATGAATGCCTTGAGCATGGAACGACTTAAGCCAGCAAGTATTCCTCGCCGGCCACCTCTCGCTGTGCAAGAGGTATGCCGTGGAGCCTTGGAACGCTGCCAAGCAAAAAGCAGAGCAGTGACCATAAAAGCGAGGAGAGAGCATGCACGAAGCACACTAGTTCTGTCTAGTGCTTTCCGTGCAGAGAGGCGGCAAAGCTGAATGCCGTGCCAGAGCTTCACTTCTCGCTGGAGCACAGGAAGGCAAGAATGAAGAGGCAGAACACAGCCTTGGTTTCAGCAGCCTCCGGGGCTGCAAAAGTTCAGCAATAGCTCTGTCAAAGCAGAACTCGGCTGAGAATGCTCTCGCAGCTTGGGAAAGTTAGGCGCAGCTGTTGACCAGCTCTGCCCGTGGCCACAGGCTGCTTCTTCCACCTTCACTGTGGCAGAGCTTTTGCGGAACAGAGACGGCATTCTTCAAGGGCGTGTTCTCCAAGGTGCTGTGCAACAGAGCCTAGCACGCTGTCTCGCTGATCCTGGCTTTCGGCAAGCAGGCGTGCCAGACCGCCGACATTCTGCACTCTGGCAGCCTAGTTGCCAGCTTTCGGCAGCTGCTGTCCTAGCAAGGAAGCTCAGGGAGTCAAAGCCAGTGCCGGGCGGCACCTTTCTGCTTTGCCCGCCTAAGCGGCGTCACGCTCCCTCGGATACTGTGTCCTTTCCCTCTGCACTGCGTCTGCCGAGGTGCTCTCTGCCTCTCGGAGCAGAAGGGCAAAGGACAATGTTTTCCACAGCAGGGTAGAAACGGCATTGCTAGCAGGAAAGCTAGATGCCTTGGAACTGTCCCCTTAGCCCTTGCCACTCACTTCAGGCTCGTACGCTGAGCAAAACAGCCTGCTGTTCTGAAGCTTCGCTGGCTGCCGTTCGTGCCCAGACGCCATTTCCTTCCCAAGGAGGCGAAGCGCCGTCTACTTCTCGCAGCGAGCACGCTGCTCCTGGCTTTCGCTTCTGCCGCAACGAGCTCGCTACGAGCACTTTTCTTCTCAACCCTCTAGACCATTGCGTTCTGCTTTTCTTGTCTCGTGAATGGAGACGGAAAGCTTCTCGGCTACAATCTCGCCTAGAACAACTGCGGCTACACATTAAGCTCGCCCGCAACGCCCTGCTGAAACTTGCCTTCTGGCACCCCATTCGCGGGGCAGCCGTCTTTCTTCGGCCACCTGCCAAGTGGCCCCATATCGCCGCGCTCGTTGCACTCCGCTTGTCAGATTGGCTTCCCGTGGCGCTGATTTCAGCCTGGCCAAATACTAGCGCTGCGGAGAGCTGTCTCCCAGACAATCATGTTCCAGCATAGAAATTAGTCCTGCAATGTTCCCCCCTCTTTTCCCCCATGGTGTTGCTCTGATGAATGCCTTGAGCATGGAACGACTTAAGCCAACAAGTATTCCTCGCCGGCCACCTCTCGCTGTGCAAGAGGTATGCCGTGGAGCCTTGGAACGCTGCCAAGCAAAAAGCAGAGCAGTGACCATAAAAGCGAGGAGAGAGCATGCACGAAGCACACTAGTTCTGTCTAGTGCTTTCCGTGCAGAGAGGCGGCAAAGCTGAATGCCGTGCCAGAGCTTCACTTCTCGCTGGAGCACAGGAAGGCAAGAATGAAGAGGCAGAACACAGCCTTGGTTTCAGCAGCCTCCGGGGCTGCAAAAGTTCAGCAATAGCTCTGTCAAAGCAGAACTCGGCTGAGAATGCTCTCGCAGCTTGGGAAAGTTAGGCGCAGCTGTTGACCAGCTCTGCCCGTGGCCACAGGCTGCTTCTTCCACCTTCACTTTGGCAGAGCTTTTGCGAAACAGAGACGACATTCTTCAAGGGCGTGTTCTCCAAGGTGCTGTGAAACAGAGCCTAGCACGCTGTCTCGCTGATACTGGCTTTCGGCAAGCAGGCGTGCCAGACCGCCGACATTCTGCACTCTGGCAGCCTAGTTGCCAGCTTTCGGCAGCTGCTGTCCTAGCAAGGAAGCTCAGGGAGTCAAAGCCAGTGCCGGGCGGCACCTTTCTGCTTTGCCCGCCTAAGCGGCGTCACGCTCCCTCGGATACTGTGTCCTTTCCCTCTGCACTGCGTCTGCCGAGGTGCTCTCTGCCTCTCGGAGCAGAAGGGCAAAGGACAATGTTTTCCACAGCAGGGTAGAAACGGCATTGCTAGCAGGAAAGCTAGATGCCTTGGGAATGTCCCCTTAGCCCTTGCCACTCACTTCAGGCTCGTACGCTGAGCAGAACAGCCTGCTGTTCTGAAGCTTCGCTGGCTGCCGTTCGTGCCCAGACGCCATTTCCTTCCCAAGGAGGCGAAGCGCCGTCTACTTCTCGCAGCGAGCACGCTGCTCCTGGCTTTCGCTTCTGCCGCAACGAGCTCGCTACGAGCACTTTTCTTCTCAACCCTCTAGACCATTGCGTTCTGCTTTTCTTGTCTCGTGAATGGAGACGGAAAGCTTCTCGGCTACAATCTCGCCTAGAACAACTGCGGCTACACATTAAGCTCGCCCGCAACGCCCTGCTGAAACTTGCCTTCTGGCACCCCATTCGCGGGGCAGCCGTCTTTCTTCGGCCACCTGCCAAGTGGCCCCATATCGCCGCGCTCGTTGCACTCCGCTTGTCAGATTGGCTTCCCGTGGCGCTGATTTCAGCCTGGCCAAATACTAGCGCTGCGGAGAGCTGTCTCGCAGACAATCCTGTTCCAGCATAGAAATTTGTCCTGCAATGTTCCCCCCTCTTTTCCCCCATGGTGTTGCTCTGATGAATGCCTTGAGCATGGAACGACTTAAGCCAGCAAGTATTCCTCGCCGGCCACCTCTCGCTGTGCAAGAGGTATGCCGTGGAGCCTTGGAACGCTGCCAAGCAAAAAGCAGAGCAGTGACCATAAAAGCGAGGAGAGAGCATGCACGAAGCACACTAGTTCTGTCTAGTGCTTTCCGTGCAGAGAGGCGGCAAAGCTGAATGCCGTGCCAGAGCTTCACTTCTCGCTGGAGCACAGGAAGGCAAGAATGAAGAGGCAGAACACAGCCTTGGTTTCAGCAGCCTCCGGGGCTGCAAAAGTTCAGCAATAGCTCTGTCAAAGCAGAACTCGGCTGAGAATGCTCTCGCAGCTTGGGAAAGTTAGGCGCAGCTGTTGACCAGCTCTGCCCGTGGCCACAGGCTGCTTCTTCCACCTTCACTGTGGCAGAGCTTTTGCGGAACAGAGACGGCATTCTTCAAGGGCGTGTTCTCCAAGGTGCTGTGCAACAGAGCCTAGCACGCTGTCTCGCTGATCCTGGCTTTCGGCAAGCAGGCGTGCCAGACCGCCGACATTCTGCACTCTGGCAGCCTAGTTGCCAGCTTTCGGCAGCTGCTGTCCTAGCAAGGAAGCTCAGGGAGTCAAAGCCAGTGCCGGGCGGCACCTTTCTGCTTTGCCCGCCTAAGCGGCGTCACGCTCCCTCGGATACTGTGTCCTTTCCCTCTGCACTGCGTCTGCCGAGGTGCTCTCTGCCTCTCGGAGCAGAAGGGCAAAGGACAATGTTTTCC
Organism: Cinclus cinclus; assembly: GCF_963662255.1. Classification (NCBI taxonomy): domain Eukaryota; kingdom Metazoa; phylum Chordata; class Aves; order Passeriformes; family Cinclidae; genus Cinclus; species Cinclus cinclus. The sequence continues at coordinate 3,399 of NW_026912170.1, read as the reverse complement.
ACAGCAGGGTAGAAACGGCATTGCTAGCAGGAAAGCTAGATGCCTTGGAACTGTCCCCTTAGCCCTTGCCACTCACTTCAGGCTCGTACGCTGAGCAGAACAGCCTGCTGTTCTGAAGCTTCGCTGGCTGCCGTTCGTGCCCAGACGCCATTTCCTTCCCAAGGAGGCGAAGCGCCGTCTACTTCTCGCAGCGAGCACGCTGCTCCTGGCTTTCGCTTCTGCCGCAACGAGCTCGCTACGAGCACTTTTCTTCTCAACCCTCTAGACCATTGCGTTCTGCTTTTCTTGTCTCGTGAATGGAGACGGAAAGCTTCTCGGCTACAATCTCGCCTAGAACAACTGCGGCTACACATTAAGCTCGCCCGCAACGCCCTGCTGAAACTTGCCTTCTGGCACCCCATTCGCGGGGCAGCCGTCTTTCTTCGGCCACCTGCCAAGTGGCCCCATATCGCCGCGCTCGTTGCACTCCGCTTGTCAGATTGGCTTCCCGTGGCGCTGATTTCAGCCTGGCCAAATACTAGCGCTGCGGAGAGCTGTCTCGCAGACAATCCTGTTCCAGCATAGAAATTTGTCCTGCAATGTTCCCCCCTCTTTTCCCCCATGGTGTTGCTCTGATGAATGCCTTGAGCATGGAACGACTTAAGCCAGCAAGTATTCCTCGCCGGCCACCTCTCGCTGTGCAAGAGGTATGCCGTGGACCCTTGGAACGCTGCCAAGCAAAAAGCAGAGCAGTGACCATAAAAGCGAGGAGAGAGCATGCACGAAGCACACTAGTTCTGTCTAGTGCTTTCCGTGCAGAGAGGCGGCAAAGCTGAATGCCGTGCCAGAGCTTCACTTCTCGCTGGAGCACAGGAAGGCAAGAATGAAGAGGCAGAACACAGCCTTGGTTTCAGCAGCCTCCGGGGCTGCAAAAGTTCAGCAATAGCTCTGTCAAAGCAGAACTCGGCTGAGAATGCTCTCGCAGCTTGGGAAAGTTAGGCGCAGCTGTTGACCAGCTCTGCCCGTGGCCACAGGCTGCTTCTTCCACCTTCACTGTGGCAGAGCTTTTGCGGAACAGAGACGGCATTCTTCAAGGGCGTGTTCTCCAAGGTGCTGTGAAACAGAGCCTAGCACGCTGTCTCGCTGATACTGGCTTTCGGCAAGCAGGCGTGCCAGACCGCCGACATTCTGCACTCTGGCAGCCTAGTTGCCAGCTTTCGGCAGCTGCTGTCCTAGCAAGGAAGCTCAGGGAGTCAAAGCCAGTGCCGGGCAGTACCTTTCTGCTTTGCCCGCCTAAGCGGCGTCACGCGCCCTCGGATACTGTGTCCCTTCCCTCTGCACTGCGTCTGCCGAGGTGCTCTCTGTCTCTCGGAGCAGAAGGGCAAAGGACAATGTTTTCCACAGCAGGGTAGAAATGGCATTGCTAGCAGGAAAGCTAGATGCCTTGGGAATGTCCCCTTAGCCCTTGCCACTCACTTCAGGCTCGTACGCTGAGCAGAACAGCCTGCTGTTCTGAAGCTTCGCTGGCTGCCGTTCGTGCCCAGACGCCATTTCCTTCCCAAGGAGGCGAAGCGCCGTCTACTTCTCGCAGCGAGCACGCTGCTCCTGGCTTTCGCTTCTGCCGCAACGAGCTCGCTACGAGCACTTTTCTTCTCAACCCTCTAGACCATTGCGTTCTGCTTTTCTTGTCTCGTGAATGGAGACGGAAAGCTTCTCGGCTACAATCTCGCCTAGAACAACTGCGGCTACACATTAAGCTCGCCCGCAACGCCCTGCTGAAACTTGCCTTCTGGCACCCCATTCGCGGGGCAGCCGTCTTTCTTCGGCCACCTGCCAAGTGGCCCCATATCGCCGCGCTCGTTGCACTCCGCTTGTCAGATTGGCTTCCCGTGGCTCTGATTTCAGCCTGGCCAAATACTAGCGCTGCGGAGAGCTGTCTCGCAGACAATCATGTTCCAGCATAGAAATTTGTCCTGCAATGTTCCCCCCTCTTTTCCCCCATGGTGTTGCTCTGATGAATGCCTTGAGCATGGAACGACTTAAGCCAGCAAGTATTCCTCGCCGGCCACCTCTCGCTGTGCAAGAGGTATGCCGTGGAGCCTTGGAACGCTGCCAAGCAAAAAGCAGAGCAGTGACCATAAAAGCGAGGAGAGAGCATGCACGAAGCACACTAGTTCTGTCTAGTGCTTTCCGTGCAGAGAGGCGGCAAAGCTGAATGCCGTGCCAGAGCTTCACTTCTCGCTGGAGCACAGGAAGGCAAGAATGAAGAGGCAGAACACAGCCTTGGTTTCAGCAGCCTCCGGGGCTGCAAAAGTTCAGCAATAGCTCTGTCAAAGCAGAACTCGGCTGAGAATGCTCTCGCAGCTTGGGAAAGTTAGGCGCAGCTGTTGACCAGCTCTGCCCGTGGCCACAGGCTGCTTCTTCCACCTTCACTTTGGCAGAGCTTTTGCGAAACAGAGACGACATTCTTCAAGGGCGTGTTCTCCAAGGTGCTGTGAAACAGAGCCTAGCACGCTGTCTCGCTGATACTGGCTTTCGGCAAGCAGGCGTGCCAGACCGCCGACATTCTGCACTCTGGCAGCCTAGTTGCCAGCTTTCGGCAGCTGCTGTCCTAGCAAGGAAGCTCAGGGAGTCAAAGCCAGTGCCGGGCGGCACCTTTCTGCTTTGCCCGCCTAAGCGGCGTCACGCTCCCTCGGATACTGTGTCCTTTCCCTCTGCACTGCGTCTGCCGAGGTGCTCTCTGCCTCTCGGAGCAGAAGGGCAAAGGACAATGTTTTCCACAGCAGGGTAGAAACGGCATTGCTAGCAGGAAAGCTAGATGCCTTGGGAATGTCCCCTTAGCCCTTGCCACTCACTTCAGGCTCGTACGCTGAGCAGAACAGCCTGCTGTTCTGAAGCTTCGCTGGCTGCCGTTCGTGCCCAGACGCCATTTCCTTCCCAAGGAGGCGAAGCGCCGTCTACTTCTCGCAGCGAGCACGCTGCTCCTGGCTTTCGCTTCTGCCGCAACGAGCTCGCTACGAGCACTTTTCTTCTCAACCGTCTAGACCATTGCGTTCTGCTTTTCTTGTCTCGTGAATGGAGACGGAAAGCTTCTCGGCTACAATCTCGCCTAGAACAACTGCGGCTACACATTAAGCTCGCCCGCAACGCCCTGCTGAAACTTGCCTTCTGGCACCCCATTCGCGGGGCAGCCGTCTTTCTTCGGCCACCTGCCAAGTGGCCCCATATCGCCGCGCTCGTTGCACTCCGCTTGTCAGATTGGCTTCCCGTGGCGCTGATTTCAGCCTGGCCAAATACTAGCGCTGCGGAGAGCTCTCTCGCAGACAATCATGTTCCAGCATAGAAATTTGTCCTGCAATGTTCCCCCCTCTTTTCCCCCATGGTGTTGCTCTGATGAATGCCTTGAGCATGGAACGACTT